>NC_092634.1:43143449-43325949 GCF_039555335.1 Amphiura filiformis
TTGAGCAATATTAGGTGTAGAATGAATGTCCTCCTGTGTGAATACTGAGCAAAATTGGTTATTCAGGATGTCAGCCTTCTGTTTGTTGTCTGACACTAGAGCACCATGGTCTTTTAGTGCTGAAATACCAGTGGAGTCCTTGGAGATGTTTTTAATAAAGGACCAGAATTGCTTTTTGGAATCCAGACAAACATCTCTCACATATTTTGTATATGAGAATTTGGTCACTTTGTGTGTGTCCTTCCTTATTGATGTGAAATTGTCCCAGTCAGAGCTATTACCACTTATACGGGCCTTGTTATAGGCTCTTTGTTTACGCCGTTGCATGCGTTTTATTGTGGGACTTATCCAAGGAGTTTTATTTTGCTTGCTCATGATCTTGGATGGTATGTATTTATCCATTGTGGTATTCAGATGTGATTACAGAGACATTACCACTTGTGTGAGACTTATTGCAAAACTCATTGCTAAACCTGTTGAGCTCGTTTTTAATACCAGGCATATCGGCTTTATTATATAAATAGGCTTTATGCGGTTTCTGTTTGTTACGTTTGGGGGAGGTATTGATGATCAACATAGCGATCCCATCGTGATCACTCATTCCGGGAATCACAATGGACTTCTCAACGAGCGTAGCATTGGTGGTGAAGAACAGATCCAAAATGTTGTTTACGGGTGGGTTCCGGTGGGTTCCACACCATTTGTTCAAGATTGAAGTCATTAGCAAGATCTATCTATTCGGGTGACAGATATTTTGATTGGGGAACCTTGACTACAGATTGAGAATTTAACCGTATATCACCCAAGCTGAATTTCTCTTAACCAAATATGATCATTTTTTGATCTTTTGATTTTGGCCAGGGAATCATACAGGTAAATTTAGATAATTGGAGATCCTTTTTCATCAGGTGTTCTATAAAATGATCCCCATTATCAAGCTCTACATCCAAATGCTGACCTGAGTCCGTAAACTTACCTCGCAAGCAGGTATCAAGATCGTAACCTATGGAGCACTGATTAGGTCATTTTTAAGAACAATAATGACTCCTCCATAGGAATCTTTCCCCGTCTCTTTCTGGAAAGCTGTGTAACTCCTGTAGGGATGAGTTCCTCGCCACGAGAGGGGTTGATCCATGTCTCACTCACCGATGACAATATCTAGGTTTATGATCAGTCCAAATGAAGCAGTTAAAATCTGCCACATTGTTTCTTCAAACTGCCAAAATTAATAATCAACACTTCAAAGCGTCTTTTAACCTTTGATTGTGGTTTCTGCTTGGTCAGTGTAAGTATTGCTGCTTATCAATTCTTGCTTTCGAGGTTGTTTGGGAGACGACGATGCCATTGGTGGACTTAATCGGTGTACCACATCACTACTTAGGTTTTCCAACCCAGAAAAACTAGTAGACATGTTCCTTGACCACTGTGAGAAGAGGGAGGTACTGTAATTGGGCATACCACAACTGCAGCATATCCAGGAGACATTTGAACCACCAAGAGCCTCATACATGACGGAGGTCATGCTCATAAATTGTGTGTGGAACCAACCGCCACATTCTATCGCACTGAACATTTTGGGTCCAAGTGCAGGGTCTTGGCAGATGATGCATGGAAATTTAGGAGCAACTTGCATCACGATCATCTTTGGAAACAGGCCTGAGGCCCCGGTTCGGTCTAGTGTTCCGGATTGGCGGTAGGGCAAATTCTCCTGCTCATCTATGTAAACAGTTTATGAGCCAAAGTCAGCAATGCAAAGTCTACAGTTATCATAAACAAGAAGGTTGATGTTTCCAAGTCATACTCATTATTATGTATTTTATGTAATTTCTATATTTCCTGTTTGATTGCAAACAATGAATAAAATATTATATCTCAATTCATTATCATTTATTGCTTACCGGTTTTGCTTTTCAGGCAGACTTTCCAGATGAGTGGTTTCAAATGTAGAAGACGATGCCAAGAATATTGGGGAAGGAGGCCACCTTAACAAAAAGAGTGGCGCTTGGATAGGGATGCTGAGCAACACTGTAGGGCCACCAACAGATGACCACCAACCATCAAGATCATGTTAGGAGTGACACGATCCACAAGTACAAGATCTTGGATACTAAATTCTGCTATCTTTTACTACTGAAACATTGCTGAGCCATGAAGTTAAAGCATATATTATAACATTTGCTGTTGAGGACGCCCCTCGTACTGATTTTTAAAATTCATTTTTTTACACACAATTATATTGTACTTTTTAATAAACTAATACACTCTGCAAAAATCAAGACTTAGGTGCTGTAGTTTTGGTCAAAACTGATATTTTGACAAAAGCTGGAACCGGCGTCTTATTATTACGATGGAATTATTAGTCGAACGCATACACGACGTTCATAACAATAATATGCGGGAGCCCAGATCTGACATTAACAAAGCGGTTATCGTACCTTACACACTGACCGAAGGAGTGGTACGTATTAAGTGACATATGCTGCGCCAGTAGTAAATTCCCAATTTTGCTTTATTGACGTAGTTGTTCGGTCTAAAAATAAAAGGGATATATCTGGGACAGTAAAAACTAACATTTTATGCAAAGAAATGCTAATCTTATTTTGTACAGATAATGTTATATTATTGCTTTTAATATTTCTAGTGCAAGCAAGAAAGTCACATTAACACCAGAAGATGGAGAGTTTCTGAGGTCACCTTCAGATTCATTTAAGTTACTGAGGTCAGAAAATCATAAACAAAGGTGTTTTCCCAAGTGTTTTGTGTATGGTCCGTTTTAGCTATCAGAGAGGACTTTCGTATGGAAACTCAGAAAAGAAACTCTGAGTAATAAGGATGAATATATGTCATTTCATGATTTGCAGTCGTGCTTTTTGAAACCTGATGATCATAAGGGAGCCATGGCCATTGGATTTACCAATGTTACCTCTGTCATGAATGTACTCATCCATTATTTTTATATGCTCTAACTGTTGACAACTGTCCATCTGAGTAGGACAATTGTTAAGCTTGTGTATTTGTGTGCAACTATAAATAAAAAGGTGACCTGATATTACCCAATCATCTACTGTTAATGTGACTTCTCCCGGCTATAGTTTGTTCACCTGAAGTTTGGAAGTGTGTACCAGGATCGACTTCTGTGCAGGTATAGTGCGTGATTAACTTTGTGCACACGATTCCATCCTGCAATCAGTGAAATACAAAACATGGAGCTAATAAACTGAGGTGAACCAATGTATCATTTAAAGATTAAATGCTTCAGCTTTTTAAGTGTTTTGTTTTCAAGATTCTAAATGTCTTGATTCACATGCATGTTTTATATTTAACATTTAAAAGTGTAAGTTCATGTGTCTTCTTTTCAACATTTTGCCTTTGCAGCATATTTTTACTGTCAAAAAATAACTATTTTCCTTAAATCACATTTTCAGGATTTATTTGTGCCTGTGTGCATGGATTAGAGTTGTCCACATAGTGTGTTTGTTTTAATCATGTATTAAATAAATCTTAATATAATTCCTTGCATCCACATCAAAGAAACTTTACATAAATGGGACCAAGTTTATAAGAAATGGAGGAAAAGCCACTCAGGGAAGCATGTTTTGAAACTTTGTTTGTGTTTTGTAATGACTTTTACCCAGCAAACACATAAACAACGTTTTCGACATCATTCGCAAAAGGTTATAAAAGGTTGTCAGAAAACGTTTAAATGTCGGGTTATATAAAGGGTATATTAAGAGTATAAAAAGTTTTTCATAACAATAAAAAACATTTTCTGATAATCTACTGGCCAGTACACAATAAAATGTTTTTACAGAAACTTTAAAATGTCGGGTTATATAAAGGGTATAAAAACGTTTTAATAACATTCCAAAAACATTTTGAAAACTTGATAAAAACAAAACATTCTATACAGAATGTTATATTGAGGTTGAAAAATGTTTGTCCAAAATATTTGCAATAACGTTTTAAATACATTTTCATGACTTTTATAAACCCGACATTTAAATGTTATTAAAAGTTTTGTAAAACACGTTTTAAGAACATTTCTGTGTTTGCTGGGTGCAAATATTTTAACATAATGTTATTTAAGTGTTGATAAAATATTTAGCAAAAAAATGTTTGTAAAAAGATAGTTAACAATAAAATTTTGAACGCATTTTAAAAAGTATTGTTATAGTGTATTTTCATACAAACCGTTTTCATGACCTTTATATATAACCCGACATTTAAATGTTATTAAAACGTTTTGAAAAAAAAAAAAAACATTTTAAGAACATTTCTGTGTTTGCTGGGTGCAAATATTTTAACATAATGTTATTCAAGTGTTGATAAAATATTTGGCAATTGTTTGTAAAAATAGTTTACAATAACATTTTGAAAACATTTTAAAAATATTGTTGTAGTGTAGTTTTCATACAAAACGTTTTAAAACGTTTTCATGACATTTAAATAACCCGACATTTTAATGTTATTGAAACGTTTTACCTAAACCAAAAGCCAAAATGTAACTTATTTAAAACGTTTTTGTGTTTGCTGGGTAGTAGATTATGTTTTGCTCACAAAGTTCTATTACAATCCTAATGTATGATTTCCTTCAAATAATACTCAAATGCTGAAATAATTTGCCATTTAACATGCAGTTCTATTGGATGTCTAACTTTGCTCTGTTCACCTAACACAACTCAACACAACAAACACAACTAATTTGTCTGACTCCATTAAGTTGCAAGTTAATGTGTAAGCATTACAAATTTGGCAACATCAAGTTTAAAAAAGATTAGCAAATTTCATGTTACAGATCGTACATTATGGCTTTAATAGTACGCATGTCCACTAAAATTGAAGTACTTTTAAATTGACTCAGACCTAACTTATTGGCTGGGAATTGATGAAAGAAACATTTTATGTTTAAGTAATCTTTAATCGGACATTTCATTACAGAGATATGGCTTTCGAGTGTCATGTAGTTTTATATGGCTGATAGAACATGTTAAAAAGTTTAAGTCCAAAAGGAATACTAACAGAAAGTGCAATTTTAAGGTATTACTTTTTCTTAATGTATTTATTAACTAGCATTTTCTGGAACATTATATTTGCTTATACAACATGAAATAAGATCATCCTGAAAATTTAAGCGATTTTGTTGACATATAACAAACAATATAAGACCCCAAAAACCCATGGTTTGTTTGGTGGAACCTCAAGTATGATCATAGATGGCTGCCATGGAAATATCTCCATAGAGGAGATGAACAATAAGTGCATTATTTCAAATGAATAGCGGAAGTCTTAACATTGTTCAATCTTTTAAGATCAGCACATTTTATCTTCAAAATGATTATATTTCATCATGACATAAGTTTGGTAACATTAATCACTATCAATTTTGAAAAATTTGCTCTAACTCAAAAGGTTATCTTTTTACTACATTGAGCAATATACTGTGTGTGCATGGAAGCCATGATGTAGCATAATCTAAAATGGACATGGTGGTCAGAAATACTTAATTTGAGATGGGTTTTGGAAGGCTTAAACATTCTTTAATTACTTAAGGGATCTGAAATGAGCGTTTTGAGCGTTTCGACAGTATTTTTTGTGGGACATGAGAGCACATCAGACATATCGAATTGCATTCTGAATACGAAGAATGTCTTTCTGATAACAAATAATTTTCATTGTTTGAAATTCAGGATATAATACAAATTTTATGACAAAGTATTAAAATTTGATATTTTTTTCACATTTTTTGATACCTATATAACAGTCCTCGAAGCAAATTCTATAAATCTAATGATATATTCTTAAAGTGTATGTAGCTGGGAGGAAAAGCCGATGATCAATTGAAAATTTTGACCTTTCATATTGAAGATATAGATTTTTTTTCCAAAAAAAGACCTAATTTTTTTTGGTGTTTTGGGAAAAAATCCATATCTTCAATACGAAAGGTCAAAATTTTCCAATTGATCGTCGGCTTTTCATCCCACCTACATACACTTTAAGTATAAATCATCAGATTTATAAAGTTTACTTTGAGTACTGTTAAATATCAAAAATATAAATTTTTAATCATTTGCCATAAAATGTATTACATTGCAGTGAATTGCAAAAAATCAAATCAAAATTATTTGATATCAGAAGGACATGCTTCGTATTCAGAATGCAATTCGATATGTCTGATGTGCTCTAATGTCCCACAATAAATACTGTCCAAACATTCATACCCCACCCCTTAACATCCTGCACATTTTGTCTTCAAAAATAGTTAAATTTATGAGTACAGTCCAACCTCTCTTCTCCGGCCATGATGGGATAAGCATTGTCCGGATAAGTGAAAAATCCGGATAAGTGAATTACATGTAATTCTGCATTGACTGTCCCAAGTACTTAAATGGTGACAACAAAATATTGTTTAAACATGGTGTTTATAACAGTAAAAGCTGGCTTTAGAGTGCTTATTGCAACATAGATGTCATTCTAATTAAGCATTCAGAGCATGGAATTACCTGTGGTAAATCATCAAAACATATTTCCCTGTGAAGATTTCACATCCGGATAACAGAGAGATCCATATAAAAGAGGTCCGTATAAGAGAGGTTGGACTGTATGTATGTTTGCTTGTCTGAATCAATCCAAATTTGGAGATAATTGCGTTTCAACACCTGATGCCCAGAATGGTGTCATTTCAACGTGTTGTAGTTCTCATCTCATTAATTTTTTCTTTAAAAATAGTTTAGTTATGCATCACGTGAACGGAGTTTTGTTGTTATCTTTATCATCTTCACTGAGAAATATACAGCCATTTATAAAATTTTTCGGTCAAAAAAAAAGTTGCACTTTTCTACATAGGCTTTTTATGCATGACTTTTGGTTTCAGACCTCTTTCACTTGAAGAAAATTAATCAAAAGGAATGTTTTTTTGGTTTTATTAAAATAACTTTATGAGAACTTAAGATGTTCATGAATTAATTTGAACACATTTTCAAACATGTTTTATAGTTCAGTGAGTAATCATATATAGCCATTTATGAAATTTTATTTATCAAATGTTGCACTTTTCTAAATTGGCTTTTTGTATGCATTAAAATGCATAAATTTAACAAGTTTTTCATTCTAATTAAACTTATTAGGAAGGAACAACTGCAACTTCAATGACAAATCTTGTGTTCATTGATTAATTTTACCAACGGACCAACAGATTCCTGGTTAGATCTTTTATGCTGGATCCCTATACACTCATTGGTCATTCCTCGAATGGTTCAAAAACATTTATATGGGTGGCCATAATCAAGACTCAGCTAGTTATAAGTGGACAAGTGATCGAGGACAACACCACCTTAAAGGAGTTTGCAGCAAATCCTGCAGCATGCAGGCACCAGCTTGACCAACAGCAGAGAAGAACAATGCTTGGAAGCAATCTCACATGAAGGAAGGCCTATTTATTATTAAAAGACATTAATAAGCTGCAGCATTAATTTTAATTTATTCACTGAACCGTAAAACTGTTTTTGAACGTGTCACACCTAACCTAAATCAGGAAAAGCTTAAATTTAATTTATTTAAATTCTGCTGCTTTTTGATTAAATTATACTCACTTAAAGAGAAAAAATTGTCAAACACAAATTGAAGCATTCAAGCCTATGCAGAAATATGCAATTTTTGGGGGGGCCAAAAAGTTCATAAATGGCTGCATTTTGCAATGATTATGATCAAAAGTAGCAACAAAAACCGCTAACTTGATGCAAAACTAATTCATCTATGTTCCAAACTTGATAACAAGATAATTTATCAAGCTGTTTTTGAATTATACTAAAATGTCTTGGGGGGCTTACTTTTTGAAACTGTTTATAATGTAATTCTCAGTGAACAACAACAGAATGAGCATAATTATAGAAGCAATGCATAATTATGATGATTTAAAGATAAACAGATTTTATTCCCATGCATGTAAGCTCGTGTACAACCACCCCAATTGATACATGCAATTGTATTGTGTATGTTTTCCATCTCATTGGCAAGGCAATTACATCAGTGTGCTTGCCATGGATGTGCAGCTTTGAATTGCGAGTGTTTGTTCCAAGGGCAGACATAATTACACACACAGTTATACATTTGTAGATCATGCCAAAATAGATGCCTCATCATGTTGATGATGCCAGTGCCTTGCCAAGACAGACTTGAATTGTACATCTGAAATCAAGAATATGAAATTGATTATCATGATTTTTTATCCATATATTGTTGATAATGTATTTAACAACTCTTCCTATGCCTTTGTACCCTGAGCCAAATGTTGTTAATCCGCGATGAATCCACACTTTTCATGTAGCGTGACTGAACACAACGGAAGTGCGCATACGCGTTACGCTCTGAGCGCATAAAATTTGTCATGGCTGAAGCTTGGTTTACATGTTGAATTCAGTTGGAGAAAGTGGCTAAACATTGCTGTTTTATTTTGTAGTTTTATTGCTGATATCATGCAACAGAGAAATCAACAATCTTCTTGTAAGGTTGAGTAGCAATGACCAATATAATCTTGTGAATTAGACGATCTTTGTTGGAAAGGATTCAATCATGTTTTGCCATTTTCATCACCGTTTAACAACTCGCATCTCGATGGTTTATTTCGTTCGGGCTGCTAAAGCTGCCTCGCGAAGTAAACCATTATTATGTGATATCCTGTTGTGTTTAATATGAAAATGTTCAATTCCTGTGATCAATATATACATGTAATTAAATGCTCTTATATATGAAATTCATAGAGGGTGTATGTACATCCTCCCACACATTTACTAAATCGAGGCGTTATCATTACACTCATCATTACCCTGACAAACATATTTTCTTAGGCGTGTATCCTTTGTGATCCTCACATTTACTAATTGATATTTTAAACTCATAAATGAATTGTTGGTGAAAAATGTATTTCCTAACATATTTTGCTGTAATAGAATTCATGTATGAGTATGAGTGATGAAACAAACTGTCTTAAACTTGTGTAATTGTCAAAATATAATCACTCTGTGCAAGATTTGTAGTTCTATTCAGAGCTGAACAATCCTTCTTTCATCTCATGATTTTATTTTGACCATGACACTCATAGACAGTTAAAGTGGTATGTGGGTGTTTCTGGAAATTAGGTATAATTGAACAATTGAGTACCATAATGTAAACTGATCACTATGCCAGTTTGTTTAAAGGCTTCAGAACCAAATTTATTTGATCTCTGAATCAAACGTCAATGATACTTCAATGCTTGAACTAACAATAATGAGAATTAATGTTACATTTGTATTGGTCAATATGAATAACATGGACAGTATTAATAACATGCAAAGAGGTTCATATGTTATCACAATTAACAATAGTCAATTTATTGATTTCATAAATGATATCGAACAGCCAAACATTGATAGTCAATTGAAAGATCAAACTAATTTGTTTTTATTGCCTTAGCTGTTTTCATAATACATCAATTTATATTTTCCATGTATCTTATTGTTTTTATCAATAATCAATGAAGTTAATGAGCTAAACTGACTGGAAAGGTTCATATGTATTTTTGCCAATATTTGGCTAAATTCCATGCAATAATGTGCATGGTATTTTTATCATGCATACAATTGCCTTGAAACTTGGTCAAAGGGTTTCTTATATATTACATAATCAAGTTGTCCTCTAATTTGCATATTTGCATAATATAGAATTATGCAGGTTTAATGATGGCTAGACAATATAATAACAATAAGATACAAAAATATAAATTGATTTATGAAGAAAACCATATGTCCAAGTTGCTTCACACAGCATAATTATAGTATTGATCAGTGCACTTTGCTCTACTTGCTTAAAGCCATATTATAACATTTGCTAAGAAGAACGCCCTCAACATTTTTTTAAATTCACGTTTTTACATGATTGTAATGTACTTTTAAAGTAAACAAAGAATCGTTGCAAAAATCAAGACTTGCTGTAGTTTTGCCAAAATCCGTGATTTTGAATAAACTGCCGGAACTGTCGTTTTATTATTACGATAGAAATATTAGTCGAACGTGTATTTGTTGTTCATAACACAGTACTATATACGTACACAACGTGCGGGACACACATGCCAGAGGATTGTACTGTATTACAACCGCTGGAGTAACATGCATTGGCGCTAGTAGTAAATTCCAATTTTCTTTGCTTTACTGTACCTCACTTGTTCGGCTCAAAATTAAAAGGGGACATATCTGACAGTAAAAGCTAACATTTTATGGAAAATAATCTATTTTTAAAGAAATGTTATGAATGTGGCTTGAATGTTAAACATGGTCAGAGCATATCCTAATTTCCAAAACTATCTTCACATAGCACATTAATATTTCACACTGACCAATGTCCTGCTAGGACACAGCAGATAGGCTGTCTCACTCTTTAATTATTTTTATTTGGCTGTTAGACATTTACGAAAGAATAAAATCATTACATGTTTAATTCGGCGGCAGATCCACCATGAGCTGTTTGCTCACAGGGATCACTGAATGGGCCTTTAAAGCATGCGCTATGTTATATGCCATTCTACCATGCTTAACAATTTACAATGTGTGGTGTGCCAACTATTATAAAAATAGAAGCTCTGCTGACTGCCTGGGTACGGACAGAGCTAGGTAACTAAATGAGGTTATTTCATTGCTAACAGGGCTAGAGGCCTTTTTCACTGCAACAGGCTCCAAATAGTTAATTGTGACTTGTTTTCAAGAAAGTTCCCAATGTCTGCACAATACAGTTTAGGAAAAGGGTGTAATTCAATGGTTGTCCTAGTTTGAATAGACCAATACATTGTTTCATTACGTTGTCATTATTGGAATAATAATGTTGAGAATAATGAAAATTATAATGTTTAGCTAAATCTACAACAAGACAAGTATAAAGTACAAATAAAACTATCAACTTACATTTCAATGAAGCAATTTTATTCTTTGATTCTTTCTGTGATACATATAACTTTTCCATATAGCATAACCCTCATAACTAAAGTGCCAAATTCACATTTTGGCAGTTTTGAGAACTTAATAATAAGAGAACAGGTGCTTTAAAGGTTTATTTTGTGATCCTGGCATCCTCTTTTTATGACACTTTTCAGCAGATATCCACACAAAAAAACTTGTTCCCCAAATTTCAGTTGATTCCGATTTTGCATTTGCGAGTTACACATGATTATGTGTATTATACTGTTCCATGGGCCACTGTGTTGTAACTTTCAAATTTGTCCATATTTGTCTAACAAATTCATTTCCAAGATTAGTTTCTACATAAACATTCTGTATCCAGAAGGTACCCCAGTGGTATAAAAATCTCTTTTTTGTGGGGGGATGAGGCTGTGGATCACGAAATGCCCCTTTAATTCTCCCAGTGTAAACCTTCACCAACGAATATGTGTCAGCTGTATTTCAGACTCAAAACTTGAGTCCAAACACTGCAAGGTCTATCTTGTTGCCCTGATAACCTACTTTAAGAATATTTAATTGAGCATCTTAAAGTACTTTGAATATAAATGCTTTAAACAGGGAGGTCATACTGCAAAGGCACAATATACATGAAACTAAATGTGAGCAATCAGCTATAATTAGGCAATATTTTGTGCAATATTGAATTTTTATGATTACATGCACGGTTCCATTGAATGAGGCTTTGCCAAGTTGAATGGAACAATATTTCACTGAATGAAAATATTCTTCCTATTGAACTAATAAAAATATTCAATATTTGTTTACAATAACTTGAACTTTATAAATCACTAGGACAACAAAATGAAACATAATTATCTTATAATTGCATTCATTTTAGAAGCATATCATGCCCCACACCTTTGATTTGTGGATTGAGGTGGTCGACATGTGAGAAACTATTACTATAGCTAATGCAGTAAAAAAAATAGACTATATCAAAAGTATTCAATAGTAATTAGCCAATCCAAATAAAAGTATCTTTGTATGAGTTATATATGACACACCACCAAATAGATACACATATTAGACGATGTGATAGATTTCATCCCTGCTGAAGTTTTACCCTCTAACTGAGAAAGAAGAGTGGAATATTTCTTTCCAGGGCTATACTTAGACTGCTTGTTTAATAATTACTTTAGGCCACTTTTATATTTTTTTTTACAATTTCTGAAATGTTTCGAACATTTGGGGGTGGGACTTTACTGGAAGGTGGCACTATACTCACGTTAGTACGGTAATTTTGAGATATTTTCAAGTTTTGCAACAATAACTTGTACCATAAATAAATCAGTATCTGGAATGTAACTGAAATGGTATTGCCTGCTGTCTTCAAATTTTATTTTTAAAAGGTGCACTTTTATTTACCCTCAGACCAATGTGCTTCTTTTTTGAGAACAAATGTGACAAGATCAAGAGAAATGAGTCTGATGTCGCTAATATTGATTTTGAGATATTGGCAAAGAAAGTGTTAAAATTCTTTTGTTTTATACTGTTTTTAGCGATTGATATATTAATGTAACTTCGCAAAGAAAAGTCGTATCAACATGGGGTTTTCCGGTTTTGAAAGCTCTAAATGTCCTCTTAAGAAACATAGATAAAACTCATTTCTGACCACGGTCGACATGTGACTCATTCCTCTTGATAATGTCACAAATGAACAGAAACAAAGAGTTAAAATCTTATCAGTGATGTAGAAAGAAACAGAATGACATTTATAGCAATTGCTTGAGCAGCTAAGAATCTTTGCTTCTAGATATTCTCCAATATTGGATTATTTCCATACATTAGCTATTATGATAGGTTTTCTCTCTCACTAAGTACTTTTTGTCAGCATGGGCACAATGTTGATCTCACACAACTGAACATGTTCATTGGTACATCGAAGAGTTAGCAACACCAGTGTGGGTCAGCAAGGTAAAGGTACTAATAGTTTGTCTCTTTTCTGATGTATACACATATATTGATTTAAAGCCCACACCTTTTTAATTGTTTGAAATCCTTGAAGTTCATTTTTATTTTTAATTTGAGACAAATAAAGAAATGCGAGTTGGATTAGATAGCTATAAAGTTTCTAAATTTTGGATTTATAAAGCCCCTTTCTCCAGATCTTAGAGGACTCAAAGCGCTGTAATTTCGCTGCAATGGTGAATCATCACAATCAGATCGCATCAACTAGGTTGCTGCCGAACGGCGCACACCTATCCGCATTTAGATTGTAACATTCACCAATTATCTGTGCAGCTCCCCAAATTTCATTGGGTGAAGGAAGTTTTGATAACCAAACAACTAATCACCGATTTTTGCGATACAGGAGGAAACCGGAGATCCCGGAGAAAACCTGCGAGAGAGCTGTTTTGAATTGGTCGAATTATTGTATCCTGTGAAGATAATGACCTTTGGCATAATTTGTTACACAGTTATTTTAAAGCGGGCTTGATGAAGAATTAAAATATCACAGTTACACTTAATTTTGCAGGAGTGGTTTCTGGAGTTCTGATGTGCAGTGGGTTCATAAAACAACACATATCTCAAGAACCACAGTACATGAATTAATCTAGACAATGACAATTCATGTAAGTTGAAAGATTATGACAACTCTAAATAGTCTTAAAGCATGTCGGGGTATTCATGGTCATTCAACATGTTCAACTCCCCCCAAAATAAATTTTCATTGTTTAGATTAGTGGTTAATGAAAAATGACACCTTAAGACTTTAATGGGTAATGGTATGGAATGCAAAACATGCACTTTCAAAAATTGCTTAAGGTATTGTGGTTCTTGAGATATGGGTTGTTTTATGAAGCTGTTTCTTTTTGAAAATCATTACATCAGAAATCAAGAACCATAAGACATACAAAAGTGCAACTGTGGTATTTTTATTCTTCATCATGCCTGTTTTCAAGTAGCTGCAACAAATGCCAGTGGTCATTACTATTCACATGATACAATGATTTGACCAATCCACAACAGCTAACAAGGAAAACATGGGGGATTTTGTAATCCATAGCCCCCTACCCCCCATCCTCTCATATACACACTTTTCTAATAAAAACTTTTTTTAAACCACTAGAAAGCTTTGTCTCTATACATCATGTTTATGTACCAAATATTTCTTCCTGATCAATTCGTTAAGCAGAAATATCACAAGTATAAAAAAATTTGTTTGATTGGCGTAACCTAAAAAAGGGGTAGGTAGGCAGGGATTTTTTTAAACTTTTAAAGCTGTTAATCGCGTAAATTTGGGGCCTTGCGAACCTTTTTTATTTCTTTTACTTTTAACTTTATCTATTTATTTTTGTATTACTTATTACTATTTTTTTGCAAAAAAAAAAACAACCAAAAAGCTTGGGTCAGGCCTACTTTTAAGGTCAGTCGTGTTGTGCCAATCAAACAATTGTTTTTGTTTTAGGCCTTACGTTCTGGTATACCAGAATGAAATTACAACACAGTGGCGTATGGAGCAGTGTAATACACATAATCATGCATAACTCGCAAATGCAAAATCAGAATAAACTGAAATTTTAGGAATACGCTTTTTCATGGATACTGAAAATGCTAGGATGACAAAATACTCCTTAACCATGAATTGCTTTCTAATGTTTTGCATTATATAAAAAAAAAATCTGTCTGTTGCACACATAGTGACTCAAATTCCCTTAACAATTGTATTTTCTTATAATGTTGTTTGTTAAAATATGGCATACTACATTGGATTAAAATTTTAATAATAGACAAACTATTAATTTTTTTACCCTTAAAATTGTGTTTTGTTGCACATTGTTTATTAAAATATGGCATACCACATTGGAATAAAAAATTAACAGACAAATCTTTTAGCCTAATAGGAATGAATGCTTAAAACCATGAACGTGCATTCACGGTGAAATTCCACCTATGTATGGAAGTATATGTGACCAGCTCCAACAACACCCGGAACAAGTTGCCAGACACGTCTTTTGAGTTGTAGGCCTTTAAGCTGGTACTGCACCCCCTGATAAATTTGTGGCTAATTTGGCATTTTTTTACAAAAAATAACTACACACTGGTAACAAAAGTTATGTACATTATAGGGGCAAGGAATCCAATTACTTCACTGAAATTTCAATGATTCAAGACAAGTTGTTCATTATATATGTTAAGAAATGAGGTACATTCTAGCAGTACCTCTTTCTTATCATAAATAACTTGTTGAAGGGGTGTAGCGTCATGAAATTTAAAAAATCCCATATGAAAATTGCCAAAAATGGCTTGTCCCCCTTCCCCAATCAGATACGGTGCCCCCATCATGGTCGGTGCTCCCCATGTGATGACCCACGCTACGCCACTGACTTGCTGCTTGTCTTGAGTCTCTGAAATTCCAGTATATAACTGGATTCCTTGGCCCTAAATATACATAACCTTTGTTACCAGCCCATTCCCATAAAAACTATAATATACATTTATTTAATCAATAAGTAACTGTTGAGCTTTGTTCAATACCAGTGTGTTATTGCTGCTTGTCTTGAGTAAATTCCAGTATATTTTTATTTTTTTTGAGAAAATGCAAAAATATAGTCACTAAAATACGGTGCCCCCAAATTTATCAAGAGGTGTAGTATCACCTTTAAGATGACATTCCCATAAAAACTATATCAAATTTTGAAATTCTTGATTTCATGGTATTTGACTGTGGGACTAAGTGGACTTTAAAATCCTTGAAAGTGCTTATCAAAAAGAGGTTTATTTAATCAATAAGTAACTGTTGAGCTGTGATAATCCTTATTCAATCCTGTGTAAAGCATGTCACTATTTGGCCCATTACTCAATTGCAATTTGGATAAAATACTAAGGTACCATTTACAAAATTATCTACTAAAGTACATCTTAAAATCATTTTAAAGTTTATTGTCTTACTGCTTACATTTCTATTCAAATCATGAAATCATGAAAAAATGTGACTTGTTCCTGGTTTTGTCAGAACGGATCACATATGTTATTACCATTACACAACTATATTCAGTTTTGGTGTTTTCAAAACTACTGTTTATTCATAAGTTCATTGCAATTGATGACAAAAATAGACAAACTTTTGCCATGGCAAGTTTAAAAAGATCTCAAATATACGGTCAGATATAGTATCATGATGGGTACAGCAAATATGTATAGCTATCTCCATTCTATAGTCGACTTGAAAAAGGCAAGACTTGTTTATTTTTTTTTTGCATGGGACAATAGAGTGCCAAATCAATTTAAAAAAAGCATGTTAAATTAGTATGAAAAGTGCAGTTCATGTATGTGGAGCTGCGCCAGCCATGCGTACGCCATTCTATATCAATCCATGATGTTACAAGTCCTGCCTATTACGAGCTGATCATAGCGTAATTTTATTATTGTACATAGAAATGAGTTTCACTTTGAAATAAAGACCTTTGCGGTGTCACCTGATGACCAACAACAAAAATAAAACTTTGAAAGGAGATTTAGTGATTTTCAGTCTGAGCATATTTGCAGACACTTTTTAGCATGGTACATAGATATTTTAGTAAACTGGCTTTTCAAATTACCCCATCTGGGATGATAAATGAAAAATGTACCTTAACCTTTATTTGGAATTTGTCACCATGTGATTTAGTATGCAATTCTGTTTGGCATAAGAGCATTATAATGTTATTATAGTAACAAAACATTGCAAACACAAAATAAGCCAAATACTGTCACAGATCAACATAAATACCTACATTATAGTTACAGCTTAATACGGTGCATGTATGGCACAATGCTTTGTTAACATCACGGTGCATGGCACGATCTTAGGGCTGCAAGAGGTGTCACCTGGAAAAAATATGAAAAGAGGAAAATAATTGTACTACTTGCACCTTATATTTGTACACTGTGGGTATGCAACTCACTGACACACAACACTAGGCACACAAGGAGGGGGAGAGCTGGAGAACTAAGAGAGGGACAGACAGAGAGAGAATGAGGGAAAGAGAGATAGGAACAAGTGGCATTGCCAGGGGCATATGCCTCCAGTCAGAACTCTTTCTCCCCAGTTGCCCACCCCAGAAAAAAACCTTAATTATGAAAAATGTCCAGTGTTTGCTTGCGCAAAAGTACGTAGTTGGTATTACCCTCCCTGAAATTGACTTCCCCTCCAAAAAACTCTAGTGCCGCCACTAATCGGAACAGATTCAAGTCATATAGATAGACTTGACTAAAATCATAGAAAATAATACCCCATCTTCATCATGAAGAGAGAGATAAATAGAGACAGACAAAAAAAGGAAGTAAAGAGATGCAAACAGACTGAGAGACAGACTTGACTAACGTGATCAGGAAACAATGCCTTCATCATCTACTCCATTTTTTTTCAACCGGACAAGAAACACCTTCAACTTCATCCATCCATATTTTCTTCACCACCTTTGAATGTACAAGGGTTATTCAAAACGTTGTGCCTCAACCCTCATATCTGAAAATAGCAGCCCTTTCATATTTTCCACAGTTATGATATACGAGGGGGTATCCAAAAGTTTTGACATCACCCAGAAGGAAAAGAGCTATATTGATGACATTTTGTCAGTGTAATCACTGGTCCTTATGTACATTATGGTCCAAAAATGGTCTCATAAGTATGTTTAATTTTTTACAGGTGGCGCTATGATGGGCAATAGGCGCATAACCTTTTCATGATAAGATCCTCCAATTTTTTGAGTTTCTTCACTGTGGCCGCATCATCCGTAAATGATTGACGTCCACTTCTTGGCTCATCTGTAAGGGACATGCGGCCAGTTTGAAACTTCCTTTTTCAAAAAGCAACAGTGCCATATGATGGGCAATCATCACCACAGATAGCTTTCATTTCATCATAGATTTTCTGAGCATTGTAGGCCTAACCCTCCAAATGCAGAAACTTAATCACGCTGCGTGCCTCAATTTTCACTACCTTGCAGGTTATGCGCCTACTTCCCATCTAGCGCCACCTGTAAAGAAAGTAAACATACTTATGAGACCATTTTTGGACCATAATGTACATAAGGACCAGTGATTACACTGACAAAATTTCATCAATATAGCTCTTTTTCTTCTGGATGATGTCAAAAACTTTCCGCTCTCCCCATGGTTCATTTAGAATTGTGTAAATGAATCATGATACTACCCTGTCCTTCGGATGGGATGTTAAGCCGTCGTTCCCGTGTGCAGAGAGCCATTACTGTACATGTATCTCGCAGCCAGTTTCGAAAAGAGTAGGGTTTTAACTCCTGACTGTTCCCAACCCGTCCCGGTATTCAAATGGACCCCAATGGAAATAAGCTTCAATGTAGGCTTTCTTGGGTTATCCAGGCTCGTCCAAACCCGAACAAATCAAATCAAAAATTATATAAGATCATGCTTTATGTGTTAAAATGTCTGCATGGATATGGACCAAATTATCTCATTGAATCAATTTCATTGTACAACCAAACTTGTCCTGGCTCGCATTCTGCAATGGACACTAAACGTCTCTCTATACTAAAAGTCAACCATAAAGGCCTGCAATCAGCTTTCGACAAGAGTTTTTCTTTCACCGCACCTGCACTCTGGAACTCACTTCCATTTGAACTCCGTCCTGCTGTTTCTCTGCCAATTTTCAAGAAAGGTCTCATAACATTCCTGTTCCCTCAATAATCTGGTGGCTTTGTTTCAGTTTGCTGTTTTATTTTGCCTTTCAAATGTTTTGTGTTCCATCTTGGCGCCATGGTCTTTATGAAATGGCCCTATAAATGCCTTGTATGTATGTATGTATGCATGTCCCATAGATTTTCCAAACGGGAAAAATACGATATCTGCAGAAGGAAGGTGGTATGAAAGTCAAACAACCACAAAAAAGTGTATATTTATAACATTATACCAATAACTCAATTTCAGCCAAAAGTGGATTTGCAACAGAGCGCTTCATAGGTTAATTACGTTTCCTATTTTAGATGGTATCATTGCAGTTTAATCAATTTCTTGATAAATATTTGATGTTTCTCTGTAAACATTGCTTAATTTGGCCTTAGGGCCACAGTGCTTTTTTAATCAAATGAAATGTAATGAATGAGTGATTAACCATCACATGCCTTGAAAATCTATACCCATTGATCTACTACACAGGCTAAAACAATACTAAAATGGTTATTTTTATAATTGTACATGTAGGGCGAATTCTCGATGGGTGGCTTAGCAGTTGGCTAGTCTAGCCTCAAGGCTTAGGTCGTAAGATCAGGCTTAACTGAAAACATGTTCCCCGAAGCATGGCTACCATAGCCTCGAGGCTTCGTTAGCCTGTGGGCCAGGCTTGTAGGATTAGCCCCAGGCTTCGGTAAAATTTGCATTTCTCAAAATCAGTCTTCTGTAGCCGTAGTCTACGCAAGCCTGTTAGGTCAGGCTTACAGCGGCTTTTCTTGGCCCTGCCTCAGAGCAGGTCTTGGGTCGTAAGCTGTGATCTATTTCAATTGACAAATTGCTTAAATTGTAATGCAAAGTTTTTCTTTCATATTTTTGAGAAATCGAAACAGATGCTGTCTTTCATTCAACATAGAGTAAGTAATAATTATTGTTCGATTTAGTTGAACATTTCAACATTTTAAATATAATAATAAATGTTGTGAGCATCTTCAGGAGAGGAATGATCCTTTTCTGAAGTATTCGGATACCAAATTTAAATCGCGCTGCCGATTCAGTAAAGACAATGTACAGCGTGTCCCAAAAGTAACTTAACATTGTGAATTTGCTATATCTCAAATATTTCCTACTTCATACCAAAATGGAGAACATATTCACGTAGATTGATCTTTTAGAATTATTCTGATACCAAAAACAGCATTATTGATGACCCTTGACCTTTTTGCGCGACTGTATATATGTGTGTATCATACCCACAAAAGCAAGATCATTATAATTATGTTCTTTTGTTCAAGCACATGAATGATGTGCTTCTCTGAACAATAGAGTTGGTTCACTCACAGCACACGCTACATTTAGGTAAGAAAATTCATGGATTACATGTCCTAACGTAAGCATGGTAAGCGTGAATGCTGATTTAGATTATAATTAGGATTATATTGATAATATTAAACTTTAAGTGAAGATAAATTTCCTATAGATCAACGGATTCAGATGGTATGGTTCTTTGCCGAGACGACGTCGGACAAACTCATTCAAGCAAAGTTTAAGCAACATTTTAATGTAAATTAACCAGCCGAAATACAATCAAGCAACTAGTGCAGAAATTCCTATCAACATATCTCGGGCAGGACGTGGAAGAACAGGAAGATCGGCTACATACATCAATGTCATACGAAGAGCGGTGGCGATAAGCCCAAGACGATCAGTACGTCGACTTTTAATGGAAAACAACGTACCGCGTACAACTGTTCACCGAATCCTCAGAAAAGATCTTAAGCAGTTTCCAAATAAAATCCAGATAAAGAGAAAATGAAGATTACGCATTGAAAACAAACAAACAAACAAACAAACAAATAATCAAACAAACACAGCAAAATTAAACAAAACAGATTTTAAAACAATAACACGTTATATCGTGTTATCACGTCTCAAATGACGAGACTTATTTTGCGTTTATAAAAGTGGGTTTTACGGTACGGTAGATATCCGTTAATTTCATGCCAAAGGGTCATGACCACATAGGCATGTTTGGTATCATAACATTTCTAAAAGAATTATCTACATACTGTGCAATTTTTTTAACAACACTATTAACCCAACGCAAGTTATGGCAAATTCACAATGTTAAGTTACTTTTGGGACACCCGGTATTAAGGCCTACTGATCTGCTTGGCTTGAACCTAACTTGTAACGGTCAACAAATAGGAGCAACCCTCTCCTTCCTGTTCAACAAATATTGCTAACCTTACGATATTTTGCTATACAAGAAGTGCCCCCCCCCCCCATTTTTGACATGTCCAAAAACCTTGACGTTTCACATGAACTTGCTCCCATGCTTTCCTCTTTTTTGCCTGAGATTTGCTTGCTTTCAATGACATGAAGCAATTCTGTACAAAACATTCTTATATCCTCCTCCTCCTCATCGTCATCGTCATCGTCATCGTCATCATCATCATCATCATCATCATCATCATCATCATCATCAACTATACACTCATGCTAAATTCGCAAATAGAACATGAAAATATCAGCAGTAGATCATCATCATCATCATCATCATCATCATCATCATCAACTATACACTCATGCTAAATTCGCAAATAGAACATGAAAATATCAGCAGTAGATAGCACGCAAGATGGTTGTCAAATGCTTGGTTATGTTTTTGTTTTTGCACCAAAATTATCCTTAAATAATGTTATTTTACTTTTGACAAACATGTGTATGATTGTGAAACAATTTTTGCTTTAGGCCTACTTTTAGGGGAATCAAAGTTTCCTTTTCTGTAGGCTTGCAGTTTGACCCTTTTTGAAATGCAAAGAAAAATTAATGAGTCAAGTAAAAAGCATAGAAGTATCATTCATGCAAGCAGGACTCATAATTAAGTAAAGTGAAAATAAAATAATACATAAAAGACACAAAAACAGAAAAATAGTCTTGCATCAAGTTGTGTACGGTGTAAGCCCAAACATAAGACCGCTGGTTTAGGCTAGTCTTTGCGCTGATATCATTGCGATAATAAGAGGGTAACCTTGTTAGTACGGTAAACCGTGACGGACAACAGCTTATGCACATCTACCTCCAACTGCCTATACAATTAAGTCGCTGGTAGAAAGGGACGCGGTTGTCAAGCGTTAAGCCTGCAAGGCCTCTAAGACCAGGTTGAATTTGCCTTCAAGAAATCCGGCTACAGTTAAGACTCGGGCTTCGAGAGCAGGCTAGGCTTTAGCCTCAAGGCCACCTTAAGCCTAAGGCTTACTAAGAGAAATTTGCCCGTAATGACTTACCTAAAAGGTTAGTAATTCAATATAAATTGGAGTTTACACCGGAAATGTAAATACCCCGGAATACTTACCTCCACTGGCTCCTTCTTTCTCGCCTGATACTACATAACCAATATGCGCCACTGCTCTGTTTTCTATTAATTGCAAACAAGAAATACATTCAAATAATATTTCCAAGAAACTGTGAGAGATTTAAATTAAACTAGATGCCACCCAAAGTAACAAGATTCAGACTGCCTGCCCTCCAGTAACAGGAAAGTCAGTTTCCTAACAAGTTTCAAGTGGCACTAGATTTGCTTGTTTCTTGCCCAGATGAACTTCAAGCAAATATTTCCAAGAAACAGTGTGAGATTTAAACTGAAAAGAAACACATACCTCAGCATATCAAATGGACATTTCGACTGTCTGCCTTTGGGTCGAGAGAAAGGCAAAGGAACTTTAAGCTATTCATCGTTGTAGTGCGATGTTAAAAATTGAGTCAATGGGTTGCTAACAGGTGTACAACCCATGCAAGTCTTGAGCACAAACTAGATGAATCACTCACTACAACGGCAAATTAAAGTCAATTTTCTTTAATAAGTACAGCTAGATGAACAGTGTGCGGGGTCAACTGCTGCCTTGCTGATTTCCATCCTGACTGCAAAGCTATTCATTGAATTCAGTATTTCCATTTAAATTACAATTTGCATTTACATAAATACTTACCTCCACTGGCTCCTTCTTTCTCGCCTGATACTACATAACCAATATGCGCCACTGCTCTGGGTTCTATTAATTGCAAACAAGAAATACATTCAAATAATATTTCCAAGATACTGTGAGAGATTTAAATTAAACTAGATGCCACCCAAAGTATCAAATAAAGATTCAGACTGCCTGCCCTCCAGTAAAAGGAAAATCAGTTCCTAACAAGTTTCAAGTGGCACTAGATTTGCTTGTTCCTTGCCCAGATGAACTTCGAGCACATTAAACTCAATTTTCTTGCATAAATGCAGATGAATAGTGTTTGTGGGGTCAAATGATTCTTTATCAATTTGAAATTTCTATTCTGACTGCAATAAGCTATGATTGAATATAAGCTAATATAGTATGTATTTCCATTTAAAATACAGTTCATATCTACATAAATACTTACCTCCACTGGCTCCTCCATTGGCTGCACCCACGCCCTGTGTATTGCTTTGGCTTCTATTAATTGCAAACAAGAAATATATATAAGAAAAGTATTTCCAAGAAACAGTGTCATTTTTAAACTAAAAAAAACACCACCCCAGTGTATCAAGTGGACATTTTGACTTGTAGTGTCTGCCCTTGGAAAATTTCTGCTGAGGTTTGACTGGCCCTACATGTAGGTTTAACTCACTGATGGAAACAAAATCAGTCAAAGTCACTATATTAAATTGCTGCATATTTTCTGGTAATTTTGGCTAAAATGGAGCCTTTTCCACCTTTGTTAGCAATTTCTTGCATTATAAAACTTTGAATTACACTCTATATTATTGATATTCATGTCTTGAATTTTAAGCTATTTGGAGCATTCAAAGAGGAGAAAATTCTCATGGAAACAGCCATTTACACCCATTTTTGTGAATTTTACTGGGAAATTTTACACTGCTTAAAGTGAGCATTAATGGCCATTGCCATGGAAATTGCATTCTCTTTTAATGCTCTCAATACCCTAAAATTAAAGAAGCCTTGTTTATTAATAAAGTTAAGGTGGTACTACATGTACACCCCTGGCAAATTTTGTGCCTATTTTTGCATTTTTCTCAAAAATGATAGCGTATTGGTGACAAGTAAGATATGTATATTATAGGGGCAAGGACTACAACTACTACACAGCACAGACAACAGTTGTGGAGTTACAGTCAAAAATAAGGAAAACCAATATTTGATCAATAAATAAATAACTACTTGCCTTGAGTTGCTGAATTTTCAGTGCAGTAGTTGTAGTCCTTGCACCTATAATATACATATCTTACTTGTCACCAACGCACTATAATTTTTGAGAAAAATACAAAATAGGCAAAAAATGGCCAGGGGTGTAGTACCACCTTAAGTGTAATTCAAACTTTTGGAATGTAAGAAATTGCAAAAAATGGTTAAAAGGGTCCATTTTTGGCTAAAATGACCAAAATCACTAAAAACATGCATTATTATGAATTATGATTTACTTTACTACACAACTAGATTGCACAGCTGTGTTTGAGCAACACACATATTTGCCAACACTGAACTGTAACCCGCCATAACAGACCCTTATCCCACTGTGATACCCCTTAAACGTGCCACCTCTTAAAACACCATAACACTCCTTAGCCAATTGTAATATCATATACACCCCTTAACCCTAACAGGACGGTATACTACAAAATACTACTTGATATATGCGCTGTTCGTGCGTGCATGCATCCCATGTGGTGTGATGACGCAATCGCCCTAAGTGATATAAAGGCACAGTTTCGCTGGCCAGCGAAGCCCAAGACCTGTGGCAAAGTGTCGCCGACCCAGTGCCTGGCATGCGAGGGGTCTCGGGTTCGAATCCCACCCAGAGCAAACAACTTCTTTCCTTCTTTTCTCTTTATTCCTTCCTTCTTTCCCTTCCTGTCGCCAAAAAGCCCTTAGGCGGTTAGGGTTAGAGCCATAATGTGTGAGTGCCTGGCATGCGAGGGGTCTCGGGTTCGAATCCCACCCAGAGCAAACAACTTCTTTCCTTCTTTTCTCTCTTTATGCCTTCCTTCTTTCCCTTCCCGTCGCCAAAAAGCCCTTAGGCGGTTAGGGTTAGAGCCATAATGTGTGATTTGCTCTACAGCAACACCCTCAATTTTTCTTGAATTTCTACTTGCATGATTGCAATGCCGAGTGATGAGCATGATGTATCAATGAATCAGTGATGTATAAATTGTGTACATATCACTATCTTCATACTGTACGTCTGATATTATACATCCCAGCTGCGTAAAGCTCCCCAGTAATTAATACAATCAGCGAGCTAATACACGCACTGTATGCGCTGGAATGAAATAACAATTTTCTTCATTTTACCTCGTTTGTTAGGCTCAAAATTAAATGGGGACAATGTAATCAGTGAAAACTAACATATGAATCAATATCTTTATGCAAATCACACATTATTGCTTGATACCCCTTAACATAATACAACACACTTCACATATGATAGCACCTCTTAATCCTCCAACACTCATTTACTCACTCTGACAACCCTTAACCCACCTGAACTGATTGTATGTGCATTGTGAAGACTTGTGTCTAAAGCCAGTATTATTGCAAATTATAGCTAGCTACCAAATTAGTGATAATTGGACTATACTAAACAATGATGTACATATTTTGCTTTTTATTACCTATGAACTTAGATGTGGGGTCACAGCTACTAGGCCATCAGTGTACAATCTACCAAGAAATGTACCATATTTTTCAAGCTTTGGTAATTTTTGCTTAACCATATACCATCCAAAGGGCTTATTGGCAAATACAGTTTAGTTCTGCATGCTGATACATCGATCTTTATATGAAATGGGCACATTGATATTTCCATACGTGCTGCATTTATTTAGTTATATTTTAACCTAGACATTATTTTAGGCAAAAAACAAAAATCTCGCCCCCAGCCCCCACTGAAAAATCATGCACATAAAACAAACTACAATGAGATTATTGATGAGATTCATCAGGATCGTTCAAAAGTCAATTAATTAAATGAGATTCTGGTTACAGATCAAAAAAAAAATTGGAAGTACTCACTGAAATATTTCAGTTCCAATCATTAACCTTGTTCACTCTGCAATGACTGTAAGTGGTGTTTCTAGATGTCGGTAGTCCTAGGTGGCTGTGATGACGTCGCCACTAGCACACCACTTACAGTCATTGCAGAGTGAACAAGACTCCTGATTGGAACTGAAATATTTCGAGCGAGTACTTCAAATTTTTTTTATCTATAACCAGAATCTCATTTAATTAATAAACTACAATGAGGCATGGGATCTCACATACCACCCACACTTTTCCCTGGCTTTTTTTTCTTCAATATATGAGCACAAATGCTCTAGCTCATGCACCGCAACGACTTGCCATAAAATGACAAAAAGACTTTCTGCTAATATTGTTTCATACATTTTGACAAAGAATAACAAAATAAAAAAATTGATCAAAAGCCTATACACTTGAACCTATGGTCATGTTTTTTATAGTGGGACCCTAAAAAAGGTGGTGCTGTCACATTTTGCTAAATCATTTTGTCTACTTATTCCTATATTTTTGCTAAAATTCATCATGAACAAATGGTTTTGGTCTTATTTTGAAGATAAATTATTAATCTAATGAATTAATAACAAATACAATTAAACAAATGTATTAATTAATTACAACAGCTTAATTAAGTTAATTAGTCAGGGGTGGTGCCGGAAGTGGAGGAGCCGGAAGCGGAGGAGCTCTGTGTAATTCCAATGGGAAGTTGATGTTCATTAATAAAATGTATGCTATTTGTTGCCTAGTAGAAGTAAAAATGCATTTTGCACAATGTTGATCTTATTTTTTAACTTTCTATAACTATAATTGCCTAGTTAATCTTAATGAACTTAGTAATTAAGGATTTAACAAGCTTTTAATTAATGCAGTGGAATGTGGGTCATACAATACAATTGGGCTTTAATTTTGCATGCATGCATATGAAATAAATTTCAATATTGTTTTATCTTTGAAATATGAAATAAATCTTCTAAAAGGAGATTATTACAGTCAAAGGATTTAATCTGATGACATATTGATCTCTGGTTATTGTTAAATAGTTTATTGATGTAGGCTAATTGTACATGTATTGTACATGAACCTTTGTTACTAATTATTCACTGAATATTGATTTTTGGAACACCCTATAGGAATTGGATATTTAAATTTGATATTATAGCAATTCTGTAAACTATTTTGAATATATCTTCCAAATTTAATGGCACTTAGGGAAATTTTACATAAATTTAAAAAATTAATTTACAACTTTTTTCACACCCTGTATAACACAATGGGCTTAACAAATATAGTGCAAACTATACATTTAATGAAAGGACTAACTGTGTACATTCCAAATATCAAGTTCATTTTCCAATTTAATATACCATGTAGAAATATTGGAGCGGTAAAGAAATGTAATTTTTTCGGTATTTTTCAATGGAATCACCCTGTATATTTTTTGGTACACCCTGTATATCCATTCAAACTTTACAGATTTGCAATCATGACAATATATGCTTTCTAAAAATGTATACTTTTACTAGTTTGGGTGAAAACTTTTTGAAATATAATCAGAAATACAAAAAGGAGTTGATTTTGACAAATTGCAAGATGTGACACAATTGGGTCCCACCTCAAAAAACATGACCCTATATCGTCTAATTTCTATGTTCTGAGATTCATATTTCTTCTGCTTCTAAAGTATCATTACACCCGATTGCACTTACTCTTAAATTGCCCCACTGCTTCTTCACATTCTCTGTATTCATCATTTTACTAACCATCTTCTCCGTTACTACGATGCATTATTAGTATGCTTTCTGTAGAGAAAAGGAAAAAAAAGGAAAGGTGAAAACAGAAAATTGATACATTTTCCCCACTTTGAATTATATCTTAACATTTGATATGAAACATTAACTTTGTTATGACAAAAAAAAACAGTTTCCTGTAGCAGATCTAAAAAGTCAAATGCAAAATGCATTTAAAAAGCTTTTTTTTTTAAAGCTATGTCTTGAAATGAAAAATAAACAACAATTTAATTACCATTTCTGCTGCAAATTGGAATGGAAATTTACAGTGGGTTTCTCCAACACACACCAAAAAAAATCAAATTTCTTCATATTCAAGAATGTTATTGATCTCTGGTAGTTTTTCAATACGCTCATTTACTCCAGTAGTGTTATATATTAATATTATTTTTGGAATTTTTTCGGTTTATTGCGGAAAAAAATTGAAATTCGCAAAATAAGCTGTCAAAAACTAAATTTGTGCGCGCTACAGGAAACAAACTTGGTTTTTTTGGCCTTATACAGTTCCCCTAAACTTAGAATTAGAATGAATGATTCTGAATAATATTGCATGATCACCGGCGTGTCCAGCATCTTTTCTTGTGTGGGGTTCGGAGGGCCTTTCAGAGTTATGTAGGGAGCTTAATGGATAAAATCCCAAAAATACACCTGAGCACCCCAAAGCACCCCCCCGACATGCCACTAATGATGATAAATCAATGAAAATCTCGGCCAAAAGTATCTTCCATAGCTGATATTGATCTAATCATTTCATGCAAACTGTTTGCTTCGTATATTGATTTACTTTGGTGCTTGTTTTTGTAGCCAATATCATTATATTGTATGTGTGCCATTGACTGTATGTAAGATGTGTCAATGGAGGATCCGGGGCGGGAGAGCCCCATAGGATTGTACACAAAATTGAGAAAATATGGCCAACATTAAACCTTTGTATCTTAAGGGGGTACTACACCCCTGCCGAATTTTGTGCCTCTTTTTGCATTTTTCTCAAAAATTATAGCGCATTGGTGACAAATAAGATATGTACAATTGTACATGTATATATAGGGGCAGGATTACAACTACTGCACTAGAAATTTTATTTCAGCACAGACAACAGTTAATTGTGGTGTTACAGTCAAAAATGAGGGAAAACCAATATTTGAACAATATATCAATAACTATTTGCCATGAATTGCTGAATTTTCAGTGCAGTAGTTGTAGTCCTTGCCCCTACATATCTTACTTGTCACCAATGCGCTATAATTTTTGAGAAATGGGAATAAACATATATCATCCTGGATTGTAGATCTACCTCATAGTAGATCAAATATTATAACAAACTAATAAATTGCCTAATTAAATGCTAATTAAGACAGTTTTCCCTATATGTTACTGTACAAAGTGTGCACGTAACACTCCGACATTTCTAAGTGGCTTATCTCTTGCCAGAGTCACCCTGCTTATTCAAAAGTACACATATTTGAAAGGACATTTGAAGAGAAATTCAATTATGCTATTAGTTTTAGTGCCAGAAATGGAGGGGAAAAGTTTTGATTTGATAATGTCATTAAAATTGTACAATTATTTTACAATTTTTGACCACTATGTATGTTTAACACAAGGGATAGCAAACTCTTTTTTCCTAATTTGCTTGAAGGGCCCATGCAATGTCTTTCTGAATCCATATTTACTTTGAGCTACATGTACATAGCTTTCAGAAAAGAAAAATAAGGGGTTCATCATGACAAGAAAGATGCAATTTTGTTGTTGTTTCACCTTGTATATTTCTTACCCACCCTGTATTATGTTATACTTTGTTGATTCGGCATCCTTGTAATATAAGCTTTCCAGAAACATATACTTTTAATGGTCTAAAATGTTTTCATTAAAGGTTGTGTTTAAGTGAATCAAAATTGGTGATTTTTTTCTCATTTTACATTATGCTACACGAAAGATGACCAGTTCATGACATGCGACCATATCAGGGGTGGAATTTCGTAAAGTGCCACAGGAGTCCAAGTGGATTCTCACAAGAGAGTTTTGCGAGAGTCCATGGATTCCCGTAAATGGATTCTCGTTGTACAATCTTGCGGGAGTCCAAAAGGTATTATATGTAGGCCTACGTAAAATGCATTCAAACAAACAAGCTAACAAATAAACTAACAAAGTTAAGTTTTTAATATATGTGTCATCATAGGCCCTACTCTCACTTCCATATATGTCATTGCATCTTTGGCGACTTTTCCTTTATATTTTGCAGGCTTTGAGTTTTAAGGCGGGTTGAACTTAAACGTAAGTTCGCTGATCCGATCATTTCCAGCGAGAGTCCACATGGACTCTCGCAATAGGATTTTACGGGAGTCTCTGCGAGAGTCGACTCTCAGACTCCCGCGAAATTCCACCCCTGCATATGTGTTGTATTGCATATATGTGAATCAAATGGTTCCTCAGACTAATGAGTTTTTGTTTTGTTTTGTTTTTCCCTTTTTTCCCCCTCTTTTTCCTCTAAAACACCAAAACAACCGACGGTCAAAATGTTATCCACGAACAGGCAGCGCTCCATAAGTGATATCAGGCCAGCTAAAATAGTGTGTGTCAACAATCATGGTGGAGCCCAGTCCTGATGTATTGTGGCTGACACTTTCATGTCTAAATGATCATGATGACATTAATATCATTTAATTACCTCCTGCAATGGGCATCACAATTGTGGCATAATATGCAACCTCCATGCCGTTGTAAGTCATGTTTTTTATGTTAGCCCTGTAAAAACAAGAAATAAAGATACAACTCTGTAATTACATCCCAGCAAACAAAATGCTTTATACAAAAAATGTAAGGTATATAATAGGTATAAAAAGCTTTCAGAAAACATTTTTGAAAACTTATTTTATTATTTTTTTTGCAATAATATTTTAACAGCAAAAGAAAGACATTTTAGAGAAATTGGCTTTTTGAGCACCTATTTCTCAAGCAACTATGACAAGTTATATGGCCACGTGTTTTGAACTCGCCACCCTTAGCGTTACATCACAAATATTATGAATTTTTACACCAATCAAGTTTCAAATTAGAATATCTCCACAACTATCAACCCTAAACTAGCAAAAGTATACATTTTTGGAAAGCTGAAGGCAAAAGCAATAAAATATACACATTTCAACTCACTGTACAGGGTGACCTTGAAGTTATACAGGGTTTAATAAAAAAATTACAAATAAAAAATGGGTCACTTAATGCATTGCTTATTACTAACTTGCAGTTATAAACTGAAAGTAAACAACATTGATTTGGTTAGATGTTAGGAGTCAGCCTACTGACTTGGAAGAAAAAAAATCACATCTGTTTGGTAATCTCGGAATACAGGGTGTCCCAAAATATGTTCAAATTTTTTTACAATTCAACATATTTTGAACTGAAACATTTTACCCCTAACCCATACAAAAAAGTAAGTCCATATTTAGATTCCTCATCAAATTTCCTCTCAGAAAATGTAAACTTTGACTATGATAGGATAAGAAAATAAAAATTTACAGCAACTTTTAGATTTTGAAGACATCCGCATTGCTTACTACAGTGTTTAATATGAAAACGGGTAGTTTTGTACATAAAAGTTTGCATTTTATAGACTAAACCAATCATAAAGAGTTAAAAATGATTAAAAACAATTAGCAGAATTAATAATCTTTCAAAAGAGCTCTTAACCATGTCTGTAGCCCATATGGATGCAAAGATATGATCAGTTGATTCAACGCACACACACAAAATCTTTATTTCCCATAGACTTTGCACATACCGCCACCGCCTCATCCGCCACCGCCTCATCCACCACCTCGGTCATTCTGAACTCAAACAACTCTAACTCCACTATCTTAGCTGATAAACAATTCTCCTTTGGAGGTCTGTTAGGGCACTTATGTAGCTACAAAATGACACCAAACACACTTCAATACCTTTTGTTTAAGCAGAGATATAACAATTTGAACGAGTCTCGATTTGGAAAAGCGTAACACCACCACCATTTTTGGGTGGCGAGTTCAAAACGCGTGGCCATATATCATTTTAAAGCTTGATTTAAAAAGATTTCAACTGTTTAATATTAAGAACTCAAAATTACGACTTAACACCGACGGGTCCTTCGTGGATGGTAACAAATGTATTGCAGACTCCAATCATTTTGATGTTCATGGGCAAGCCTACCACCCCCAACACTTGGGCCAGACCCCATTACGCCCAAATATCTTCATTCTTCAAAAAACCCGGGTCAAAAACATGACATTTTGAACATTTCAAGCAAAGCATGAATACATTGTACTTGAATAGGAAAAGCCTAGAACCCATGACATAGAATGTGGCACACCTGCATTATAAATTAAACTACCATTGGTCACATTTCAATTTCAATTTAGTAGTAGGGAAGGGATCAGACTTCACACCAAAGATAATTAGATTGGCTTCAAGAAACACAAATATCAGGTAGCCGCTGATATGGTTTTTGCAGTTAAGTGTCAGGGATCATTTTCCCCCGACTTACAAACCAATTGGAGCAACTTTGAAATTGACCTGATCTTTGACCTCAGATGACCTTTGTGGTTTTATAGGCCTACTCCCCAAGTTATGAGATTGTTTTTCCTAAATTACAGTTCCATCGCAGCATCTTTAAAACTGAATGGCGAGCAGCCAAATTTTGAGCCATACATCATCATCCCCCACTTTTCTAAAAAAAAGTTGAGATTTTTATAGCACTGGAAACCTCTGGCTACATAATGTTTATGTACAAAATATTTCTTGCAGATTAATTCGTTTAGCAAAGATATCGTGAAATTTGAATGTTTGTCATCGGCCTGGTCATTGGCCCTCAGACTGTGGTGGAACTCACTTCCTGGCACCATCCTAGTCTCACCGTCTGTTGAGACTTTCAGGGAGCTGTGGCGGCATCAATCTAGTCTGCAGCTATTGGTTTTTTACTCGCACACTGTATTTGTATTAATACACACACTCACTCTTGCACCACTCATGGACAAAGTCCCTCGGCTATACATCCACATGTGGAACCTACCGAGTACAGAAGTAGAAGTGTAGGAACCCATGGATTCGACCACTGTTGATTTGACCCATGTAACATTGTCTATGGAGTATGGAGCAGTACACATAATCATGCAAAAAAATAACTCACAAACACAAAATCGGAATCAACTTAAATTTTGGGAATAAGCTTTTTTCGCGGATATCTACTGAAAAATGTCATGTATTAAAAAGAAGATGATAGGATCACGAAATACTACCCTCGTTTAGTTGCCGAGCAGGCGTTGACGAGTATTTTCGTAGAAGTAGAAGTAGAAGTACCGGTAGGGGAGATTGGGGTTAGTTGAAACATTTTTCACAAAATCGTCTTTTTAACGCAAACCGATTACTTTCAAGAAACACTAACCATATCAGTATAAACATATACATACATGCTACAAATTCAGCCTTAAACTTTATTGGACCTGCTTATGATTATTCATAGAATCCAATTTGAAAATTTGAAAAAAGGTGTTTCAACTAACCCCACCCCTGGGGTAAGTTGAAACATAGGGTGGGGTTAGTTGAAACACAGCTTGTAGAAATTTCAAAATAATTATTATTGTGTTGTTAGAGTTATATACTTCCCTTGAAGGCACCCTTTAACATACAATCAGTGTGAAAAAATGAATAAATAAATATGTGGGAGTTCGGGTCAATACTTTGGACACAAGGTGATGAGTGTCACCATGGACCAAAATATGAGAAGCCTAAAATATTATAAAATGTACTTTCTGTGTGCACTTTTTGCTTGTATTATTGCTTTTTAACCATATTAAAGCAATATTGAAGAAATGGTAAACATGTAACAAATTTTTAAAAAGTCAAATTTTTAACCATATTTTTCTATGCGATTTTCACGTGTCAACTAACCCCACCTCAAAAGTTTCAACTAACCCCGATGCCTATTTTTTCATTTCAAAGTTTATTACACAAAAGAAGAAATACAATAAAACTTTTATTTAACATTATTCTGGGACTTACTACTAGTGCTTATGATACTCAAAAAATAATCCCCTGAATCTTCAAACAACATGGAGATAACGCATCTTTTCTGGGGGTATAAAATTAGTCAGTAAGTAAAAAACAGATATTCCTTTCCCAAGCCAACACTGGTGGGGCATCAGTGCTGTTGCTAATTTGGTGGATGACCCTTACTAATACCTATTACTAGGTGCCAGTATTTTACCAAATTAATTTTTTGTGCCAGAAAGAAATACAATGTTTCAACTTACCCCGCGTTCCAACTAACCCCAATCTCCCCTACTCCTTTAATTTGATCTCGTGTGCTAGCTTTTAATGTTTGAATGTTTCCATGTTCTAGTGTATCATGCGTATTCTGTCGGTCGGACATCCGGGCATGAACCGGCTGACAATAGCACTGCACTGGAGTGAAAACAACATTCGCTGAACTCTGCTCTGCCACTTTGACTTTGCCCTGGCCTGTACACTATTGACATGATTGAGTATTCACTCGGTCGGACATCCGGGAACATTGTCCCCTTCGTCCCCTTTGCACAAGCGTGTGCATAGCAACCAGCTCGAGAAAGGGGAACTGCACATGCGCACACTGGTTTTACAAGGCTATTTCTCCTTTGTGACGTCAGCCCGACCAAGAGAATTGTGCCAGGTTCGACTCTCTGCAAATAAAAATTTGCGATAAGTTGTTTTCACTCCAATGCATAAATGGATGTGACGTGGCCCCGACTAGACGTTCGCTTTTCGTATCTCGTTCCTTGTTGGAAAGGTATTTAACGTTGACGAGATAGGAACATGTACCGAACATCCGGGACCTACAATGTACTCTGCCCTGTTTGGCTGAGTAACAGTACATGAACATGGTCTTTCATGTCTTTTGTGCCTATGTAAATTAGTCATTGTGTAAAGCTGTGTTTATAGTTTATACCCATAGGTTACGCATCATCACACTGTCTGAATCATTGTCGTTAACTGCACAAGTTATGTGTGCAGTTCTAGAGAACGTTGACCGACAGAGGGTGTCAATATAGGCCTACGTGTCGCTTTTGAAAAACAGCGATTCATGCGCATGCTCAGCAGGCAAATACGACGGCGATTTAGTACACTGATCATGTAAGTGCGATTCAGATTTCTGCAAAAGCGATTGAGTATAAATGCATCTTTAGAAATGACTGGTGATTGTGTGTTCTGAAGTGGGTTTTATCATGTTAATTAGTGACCTGACACACATTTGTACTATATTTCGGCTCGATCAAGCATTGATTTTTTGTACTGGATCGTTCAAGCATCTCCAACAAATTTTTCAATGTAAGTGCCTCTGGCCCTAGTGGAAGTAAAAGCGGATACTATGGCCAGAGTTCTAGGGCTAGCCCCGACCGAGAGAATTGGGTATTAATAAAGCCTATTCCCTACAAATGCAGTACGTACACAAGTACGCAGAATTCGGCACCCTCAATCATTTCCGAGGCTACGCATTCACATCATTGTGTGGTTGTGCCTGATCAAAACCGCGCAAAATGACAATTATAATTATACCTTAGGTATATCCACGACAAACGTAAGGAAAAGGGATAAATTACATAGAAAAGCTGCTACTACGTACCTCTCCGCACAGGGTCCTACACGATTTCGTGTTCGATCGTCAGTGCATGGAGATCGCCATCTTGGTTATCACTGGTAAAACTGGCTGGTTCCCGAAACATTTCCACATCATATTTTAACGGAACTCTATGCTGACGAGAATTGTACGGTAGTAGCATTAAAGAATGCTACTATCCATATGCCAGTATATAGACATTATAATTTCGCACATTGCCTAATGCTTACTATTTTTTTCCAGTACATATTGGCTAATGCGTACTGTTTAAAGAATCGCCTGTCCAGCTCGTTTGTGGAGGGGTAGTTGTAAATTTAGTAATGTATCGAAACGTATGGAAATGGATGGAAAAGGGTGGAAATGGATGGAAATGGATGGGAAAAGGATAGGAACGGGTCAAAAAGGATGAAAATGGGTCGTAATTAATCAAAATATGACTCAAACATCTCGAAATGAGTACAATAAGAGCTAAAAGAGTCAAAATGGGTTTCACCCGTCGATCAAAATGCTCAAATCATAGTAATGTGGCCAGTTATACAAAGCCGCCACAGCAGCATGAAACCACAGATATTTGTGATGAAACATTGGCAGATCTCAATAGGTCAAGGCCATAATGTAATATTACTACATAAAACAAATTTTCAACATAATTTGTGTAAATAAATGTCCATGCATACACCAGTTGCAAACTTTTCAAGATAATTATTGTCTTTATTGAAATATAAATCTTTTAAAATTCTTTTTTGAAGTAGTACATCAGCTAAAAGTACTACTGGTACTATAGAAAGTAACAATCCTGGAGAAGAACTGCATCATAAAAAAATTTTGGTGAAAATTGTCTTGATAAAAATTGTGTATTTTTCCACAATTCATTCACCAAATTGGTCTATATAGATATCAAATTTTAGAATTAAAGAAGAATTGTACTTTCTTTCTTTCCTTCTTGCGTTAATTAATTAATTAATTAATTAATTAATTTCCTTCTTGATTAATTAATTAATTTCCTCTTGCGTTAATTGATAATTAATTAAAAGAAAACCGAGGCCTAATTGTTCTTTCTTCCTTCCATTACTAGTATTTGAATTTTATTTGCATGAAAAGAAAAAGCAAGAAAGAAAGAAATGCAAAAATAGGGAAGACAAGAAAACAAATGAAGACACAGGATAAGAAATCACATTTTGATGAATTGTAGCTCTTATTGTACTCATTTCGAGATGTTCGAGTCATATTTTGATTCATTACGATCCATTTTAGCTCATTTTCATCCTTTTCGATCCGTTCCTATCCTTTTCTCATCCGTTTCCATCCATTTCCATCCTTTTCCATCCATTTCCATACGTTTGGCGAGCTAGTCATAACAGCTTGACTAGTTTGATCATGTTAGTCAAACCTGTATGACTAGCTTGGAAGCGCATGATGTTACGTTAGTCAAAATATGGACACCATCCTCACTAACTTAAAGTTAGTCGTTTACTAGTCAGTGGACTTCGGGTATATATATAAATGCGCTTTTATAAATGCGCACGTGACATCTACACGTCGCCATACCGTGTTCAACGATGTAAGGTACCCGGATGTACACAAATTCCACACGCAAAAGTATAGGCGAAAATGACAGGTTACAAGGAAAATTGTTTTTGCAAAATAGTGACATTGATTGCAAAGGGCAAAATAATTTGAGCGAAACATACACTCTTTATTTAGATTCTCCATGACGGAAAAGCTAGATATAGCTGATTTAAAAACTTGTATTTCAGTATTTCCGTGCTAAATGGGCGTGGCAATTGGCCATATTGATGACGAAATGTGATTCTACTGGCCAAAACTAAGGTTCTAAGTTCTAAGGTCAGAACTGAGTAGCTGCCGATGATGTTATTTGATAATTTTTGCACGTGGTGATAGGGAACTTAGGGGGCTGTCATTTTCTTCGGGAGGAATGGGTCATGGATTTATTTATTTGGGAGTCAAGTTAAGTATTTCCACTCCCCCACCACCCCCACACCCCCGTAGTGCCGCCACTGAACATAAGCCCTGACCCTAATTTTAACGTAAATTGACGAAACTATATAACTTTAGCCCTTTTCTGAATAATGACCCTCTCGAACTTAATAGGCTAGACAGTCAACATTAATAGGTAAATTTTCACGGGAAAATTTTCTGGACACGTGACCAATGCGTATCAATGTGAGTGTAACCTCGAGCCTGATCTCTGACCCCCGGCGGTGACCTCGCTATTCAAGTCTTAGTAATTTTGAATTGGAATAGTTTTGACCGCAATTGTGATAGAAATTTGTACATTGCAAATTTATTGAATATTATGTTATCTTAATTTTTTCACAATATCATCAAAACGTAATTTCAAAAATATCTATCTACGGAAAAAAATATTTATCTATGGAAACTCTTACCATCACATTATTAACTTGCGACAAGTAACTTATTTTGCCTCAAAGGAAGAATTCTTCCTATTCAAATACATTGGAAGAACACCCGCTGTGCTCGGGTCACATTCCATAATGCTAATATGTCTGCGCCCATGGGTGTCACGTGTCCAGAAAATTTTCCCGTGAAAATTTACCTATTAATTCTGACTGCTAGATGTCCCCGCCCGACCCCCTCAACCCCAACTTATTCATTCGCTGGCTCACATTCAATTAAGTATCAAAATGGACAAAAAACTAATTCAAAATGTGTTTTAAGCACCTTTTTGTGTCCCCCATGCTAAATCGGTAATCTGTACACCCTCTGACGTACAATTCAGAGCATAAATACGTAGATGACTGTACATGAGCTAATCATCCCGGCTGGAAGATGTTGAAGAAGACTTTACGCTGTTCAGGAGTTCGTATCTCTCAAGTTTGTCTTAACTTGTCACGAAAAATCCAATTTAAATACAAATTTAATCTTTATTTAAGACATTGGTTCGATCAAAATATTAAAACTATTGTGGTTGAAAAACAAACTTACTGTCTTATATTTTCACGTGTTTTTCAATGGGACGATTATTTAGTGGGCGCACACCACTAAATAAAAACTCCCATTGAAATACGTGTAAATATACATGAAAGTAAGTGTGTTTTTCTACCCCATGTAAAACCATTTTTCATATTTTGGTAGCACCAATGTCTTAAATAAAGATTAAAATTTAATTTAAAATGGTTTTTTTGACACAAGTTGAGACTAACTTTTAAGCTACGGGGACTTGAACAGCGCCACCCTTATTTTCAGCTTGCACGAATGCCTCCTTACCATGTCCGTACGCGGATTAGTTTTGGGAGCCAAACTTTTGACCAGATCAAGATGCACCATTTTGTGATATTCTGAACATTTACCAATTGCATATCTTTTAATTTAAATATAATAAACAATCATGGCTACTCATCTTGCTCCCAAGGGACACCCACTTGTTTGCACTACCGACCTATGTTTACCGGGACTATCAAGGGTTACACCAAATGCGGAAGGATTTAGTGGTGTGCTGCCTTATATGGTTTACGTTTCAACACAGTAGAGAATAGGGACATTGATTTAGTGACGTGTACCCATAATATTCTGACTTGCATGATTTAACAGCGAAGTAAACACATTATAATGTCATAGGTCAAGTAAAACGTCAAGTTTAAAGTCACCAAAATGGCGGACTGTCGACTGGCAAACATTGCGAGGTTACATAGCTATAGATTTTGATATCCGTACACTACTCCTAGGGTTGTTTGTGATTCTTTTGTTGTCATGGATTATAAGTCATGAAGTAGTTATCGGAAACGAGTCATAAATCTCCCACCAGGTCTTATGGCTTGGCCTCTCATCGGTTGCCTACCACAACTTTTGTTTATGAGTTTAACAACAGGAAACACATATAATAATTTATTTGTGTATTTACGTGAAAAGTATGGGTCTGTATATGTACCGTACCATTGCCATTCGGTATGAATGTGGTACTCGTCAGTGGTTACAAAGGGGTCAATGAAGTGTTTACGAGTCACAAGTTTGATCAACGACCATCTGTTGGACATATGAATAATCCTATAGACATACTGAATGGTGCAGGTAAACTGTTTTTATTTTTATAAATATTTACATAAATATTATCTTGAATAACAATATGCCTACAAAATTGTCTAATTATGTGATTCCTCATGTTAAAGGCCATGCTGAATATTTTCATTTTCCATGGAAAGTGAGTACAGCGTCAACACTAGGGAAATAATTACTTTGGTACAGGCGGTAAATAGCCAATAGAAACACACCCTGCAGCGGATCACCACCACCACTGAGTTACAAAATAAGCTGAATTTATACTCCGCCGCTGAGCGATTGGTATCTGACCAATTAGGTAGCTCGCTTTTCCCAGCACAACAAAAAGAGTTCTATGCTATTGGCTAAAAACCAATCGCTATTGCTCAGACACAAGGTGTCAATTCTTAAAATTAAACCTTAGGAGGAACATGTTAAAATTCAAGTGGAGGCCATTTGAAGTCACAGTTCATCCAAAGGTCAAATATTTAAATTTCGCCGATTGGACTCAAAGTTTGTTTGTTTGTTTGTTTGTTTGTTTAAACGGTCGCTCGACGCGCTTGATTGAAGGCATATGTTAAAATTCACGCGGGGGTCATTCGAGCTCAAAGGTTATTGTATCAAAATTTAAAAAAATCCTATCGGGCTATAAATAAATAAATAAATAAATAAGTAAATAAATAAATAAATAAATAAATAAATAAATAAATAAATAAATAAATAAATAAATAAATAAATAAATAAATAAATAAATAACAACAAGTATACTTTACAAGTGACTAACTTTCGAATTTAGAGTGCTCAAACCCATTACAGGTGAGCTATAGAAACAAATTCAAAGTATAGACCTCTGGCAAGGCAACCGTTACTTGTAAAGTATACTTGTTATTATACGCCCCCACTATTTTTAGTGGTTGAGCACTCTCGACTACTTTTGGAGTAGAGACTGTTCTGGTTGGCTTGGTTTGTCATTTTTTCGACACCACAGAATGTATATACTTGTATAAACATTCCTGTAAATTTGAAATCATGACAAATTATCCGTCTGATGATCGGTTTACCCAATGATCGTAAGTGAGGGTATTCCGTGAAACTTTAAGTAACGGTTGCCTTGCCAGAGGTCTATACTTTGAATTTGTAAATAAATAAATAAATAAATAAATAAATAAATAAATAAATAAATAAATAAATAAATAAATAAATAAATAAATAATAGTGGATATGAGGACTGTGAACATCTTTTAGTAGTATCAAGACACCCGATAACCCGAGAAATTCTAGTAACATTTGTTTGTTTGTTCCTGCATAGGCCTTTTAAAAAGTTGATGTCTCTAAGATCTACGAGGACTCGCCTTTACTTGACAATAATGTCTTAGTTGTTGTATACTAGAATATTTATTTAGTTCCTCAGGATTATATTACACTTTATAACCCTTTCATAAGAAAGAAACTACAACATAAATCATGAAAATGGTAATAACGAAGTTTCGATTATCATTGTACTGATCATTTCAGGCGTTGTTTTGTCAACGGGTGAGTCCTGGAAAGAACACCGCAGATTTTCATTGAAGATTCTTAGGTCTTTCGGAGTAGGAAAAAGAAGATTTGAAGATCAAATTGCTAAAGAGAGTGAATATCTCATGAAAGAAATCAGCTCAATACAAGGAAATCATTTTGATCCAACACACCTTCTCAGCAATGCTGTTTCCTATATCATCTGCTCTGTTGTCTTTGGAAAGCGGTTTGAATACGATGACCCTGAATTCAGGCAATTGTTGCATTCATTTGACGAAGTGGTAAACAATCCTGTCTTCAACTTTTGTTTTGCGACGGCACCAAGACTTGTAACCTACTTGACCATGATCCCCTTTTTCCCCAAGGGAGCAATGCAATCCTTACTCTCAAAGCGTCGGAAAGTGCAGGGGATCGTGAATAAACATCGTGAAACTTTTGATAGGGAAAACATGAAAAATTATATAAATGCCTATTTGAATAATATGCATGTGAAGAAAGATCAAGGAACGCACACTCACTTCAGCGATGTCGAACTAGTTGCTGTGGTCGACGATTTATTTGCTGCAGGAACTGAGACAACTTCAACCACCTTACGCTGGGCTTTACTGTACATGCTGAAGTATCCTGACGTACAAAAACGAGTGCATGATGAAATTGACTCAGTTGTCGGACGAGATCGCTTGCCAAAGCTTTCTGACAAACCTGACCTGCCTTACACAGTTGCGGTTATTGAAGAGATCCAGCGATTTGCCAGTATCATATTTCAGGCTTTTCCGCGATACGCTAATGAAGATGTATTCGATTTCCAAGGATTTACTATCCCTAAAGGCTTCTATGTGCAAGCTAGTCTTTACAGTGTTTCACGAGATACCGCAATATGGCAGGATTCAGATGACTTCAAACCCGAGCGATTCCTAAACGAGAAAGGACAAGTAATAAAGATTCCAGAAAATATGGTCTTCGGTGCAGGTATGAAATAATATTGTTCTCAGTACACGAATCATTGTTTCAAAATTTGTGTTTAGAATTTGTTTTTGGGTAACTGCCATGTAGTACCTTCATTGACCACTTATACCTCATATTATATGACATTTAGGATGCTATATTCCACATTCTATTACCCCCACGACCCATTATTCAAAATCGCGCAATGTGATTTGTTGAAACGCGTCAGACCATTAATTAGCGATAAAGAGTCAAGGGCAACGAACTTTATGTTCTTCTATCATCACAGCGCACAGCAGAGAGCGCACAGCACACCTGCTTATGTAGGGGAGAATGGAATGTCAGGGTGTGTTATTGTATGTGCATACCTGTTTATAGGGGAGAATGGAATGTTAGGTTGTGTTATTGGAATGTGCATACGCTTTGGCTACGCGCATGCGCTCCACCTTGAGGTAAACAACTTGAAATATTTGGGGAAAAAATATGATATTTTCTCTTTAAATCACACTATTTTGTGGTAATAGAATAGAAATAAAGGGTGCAGCATTATCCTTTACACGCAAATAATGTGTCCTCGGCAGTAAAAACGTTTAAATAATGGGTTCGGCTGCGCCTCACCTATTATTTGCGTTTTTACTGCCTCGGACACATTATGTTCGTGTAAAGGATCATGCATTACCCTTTATTTCTTAAATACAGAACACTCTCCATGCTTACCTTCCTACCATGCTCTCACTATAGAGTTTCAAACAATGCTCATCTGTCAGTTTTATATTACAAAGTAATGTATCTTACATTTTCTCCACGTGTTCAGATCAATTTGCTTTGAATTACAGTTTTAACAATCATTGTGATCATTCAAAAAATAAAACGGAATCTTGTTTTCGGAGATGTTTATTTTGATGCTTACTTTTTTTTGTGTGTGTAAAAATCCAGGTAAACGAATGTGCCTTGGAGAGCAACTTGCCCGAATGGAACTCTTCATCTTTTATACTCATCTCATGCATCGATACAGCTTCAAGAAACCTGTGGGGATTGAAGGTGTTGATATCAAGCCCAAGCCAGGAGCATTATTTGCACCATTTCCTTATAATATATGCGCTACTAATCGTACCTAGAAGTTGCTCTTTTGCGTTAAGCATTTAGAGGTATATACACTACGCAAAAAAAGTTTCTTTATGGTTAGGAAATGTGCCCACTATTAAAATATATCGACTAATTTTGTACGTTTGCTAAATATTTACATGCGGGTGATTGTCCTGCGCATTTTGATACCCCAATCACTACCCTACGACACTCCTGAGAAAAGATATGAATGTTTAAGTAACACGAGGTCGAAAAATCAAAATTGCAAAAAGGCCTATTCAAGTTTTCAGCATAAAAGAACACACACAAAAAAACAACAACAAACATGCAGATAACATTAATTTGTTTACTTGCTGTCTAGTTGCTGAGCACATTTCAGGCATCATACTGCAGCTTCCAACTTCACTTGAGATTGATCTTTTTTTTCTTTCAATACTTTGTGTGTCCACCGTTGGCTTCCTTTACAGCAGCCACGCGGCGTCTCATGCTCCTGATGAGGCGTCGAATGTTACCTTGCTCAATCCCGTTCCAATCATTGATAACGATGTGACGCAATCACATAGTTATATCTACCTTTATCTTCTTGTTGACTCGTCTCTTGAGCTGATCCCAAAGGTTCTCCAAGGGGTTTAGATCAGGGCTTCTGGAGGGCCACTCAAGTGTCAATTCCTTCTGTTTTGGTAACATATTGAACATACAGTATCTTCCAAACTGCTGTAACCATGACCTGTTTTCAATCCCTTTTCCAAACCCATCTCTCAAAACGTAAATGTCTTAGTACCCACTCACCTTTGTCTTTGATCATTCATCTGCACAATAAGCAAATGATTATCCAACATGCATCAAGGAAAATGCTTTAAATTCAAATTGAAAAGGCGGGAATAATGAAACTGTCTTCGATCAGTGAATCAGCTCTAAAACCATTGAATAGGCTTCTTTACAATTTTTATTTTTCGACCTCGTGTTACTTAAACGTTCATATCTTTTCTCAGGAGTGTCGTAGTGTAGTGATTGAGGTATCAAAATGCGCAGGACAATCCCCCGCATTCGAATATTTAGCAAACGTACAACATTAGTGGTTAGATTTTAAGAGTGGGTAAATTTCCTAACCATAAAGAAACTTTTTTTGCGTAGTTGGCGTCGTTTTTAGTCAAGTCACTTGCGCCACGCCATCTAGAGCACCATTTTAGTATATTTAAAAATATACGACTGATAAAGAAGACAAACGTTTTTTTAATTAGATTTTTGGTCAAAAAAATGATTTTGGCCAAATGTGATTCTTGGTCAAAATGTTTATTTGATAAACATTTACAAACATCGATTTCATGACAAAACGTAAGAGAAATGTTTAAAAAAATTCTAACTGCTAAAATATCTAATAAAACGTTTGGGAAACAAAACAACCAATGTCCCAAATATTTATTTAAAAATCGGTTTAATGATAATACATTTTTTTTGGATTAATGGGCAATAAGAAGATATATTTTACTCAAAAAACATGCCTCAGATAGTCACTATTGCCAAATGATTTTGGAAGTGCAAGTCTTGATGAAGCCGTTGATCGTGGCGATAGTTTTGAGACAGAATATACCCCAAAAATGTTGCATTTTTAACATAATGGAACTTGAAGTGCATCTTTTGAAATTTTGAAGTTTCAACTTTAAGGCAGAGGTTGTTATGGGTTATTATTTATTCAATCATTTCATCTGAAATATCCATGTTCGGCCGTTTTCTATCTTTGTTTGTCTCTCTGTTCAAATACCATTCACGTATTAATGTATAGGCTTATAGGAGCATAAAGTGTAAGTTCACAACTTGTATCTTCATCGATCCAGAACAAAAGGTATAGAAATCATTGACAATAGATGTTGCCGACACTGCGGTTAAAGCACCAAATTCGGCTAGTTCAGTTTATAACATAAGATCGTTTTCCACAGCTTCATAGGCTCTTCATATGAAAATTTAACTTTAGATACTTTGGATATTGTTTGAAAGTATATTTTCTTTACGAGTTGATGGAGCAAGATACATCAAGTATTGGTTGGTTTATCAATGAAGTGTCTCTCCGTTGGCTAAACGTAGGATATTTGGCTCGAACTGGGAGGTCAGTTGTTAATTCGCCACGCCTTTGTGCTTCTGTCACTGCTTGTAAGGTATCGACAACACTGACTGAGCGAGATGGATTTAAATGAGGTTTTCTTGCGGGGTCAAATAGATGTGGCCTATATTAATGTCATGAAATTCGATTTTTGCCGTTTCACATAGTGGCGTATGTTGATCGTAGTTCGTACGTCAGTTTGTGAAACGGAAGATATTGGATTCTTACGGGATTGTTAATATAGGTTAATTAATTAATTAAAGTTATTTATTTAGTATAGTTGAGCTTTCTTACTTACTTGGTGTACTTGAAGAACTTGATATTTAAAACCGTTGGGCCAAATTTCAAAAAAATAACCAAAATCACCCAACGCCACTCTGTGTTGTGACCGACGATTTGTGATCGCAAAATGTTGTCTAACGTTTGATGAAAGAGCCTAAGTATACTATTATAATATCATAATACATGCAAAGTGTAAAAATAATGCTATCTATTTAATATAACTCCTAGTAAATTGTGACAATAATGCTATCTACTGAAGATTACTTCTAGTATATTGTGAAAATAATGCTATCCACCGACGATAACTCCTAGTAAAGTGTGAAAATAATACTACCTACTGAGATAATCCTTAGTAAAATAAATAATGCTATAACTAAAAGATAACTAAATTATGCGTATGAAAATGGACAACTTTCTGTAACTCAAAAATATGGTATAATCACTTTATTACCCAAAGGAGATAAACCACGTCAATTTTTGAAGAACTGGCGGCCTATATCCCTCCTAAATGTATCTTATAAACTCGCCTCGTCGTGCATCGCAACCAGATTAAAATCCTGCTTGTCCGATATTATACACGAACACCAAAAAGGTTTTGTCACGGGTCGATATATTGGAGAAAACATACGTTTAATGTACGACCTGATGAGTTTGGCAGAGAATAAAAATATTCCTGGCCTTTTTCTCATGATTGATTTCGAAAAGGCCTTCGATTCGGTTTCACATACATTTATAATGAAAATATTAGATAAATTCAATTTTGGCAATTCGATTAAAAAATGGATTCGTGTTTTTTATAATCAAGCTTCATCATCAGTACTAGTTAATGGATTTCTTTCGGAATCTTTTAAGGTGGGTAGAGGATGCAGACAAGGCGACGGACTAAGTCCCTATTTATTCATCCTTTGTGCGGAAGTCCTAGGTATGATGGTTCGAAAAAATCAGAATATTAAAGGTATTAGAATAGGGATGCAGAATATCGCATATCTCAATATGCTGATGATACTGTTCTTTTTCTTGATGGCACAGAGAAGTCAATGAATGAAGCTTTTAAAATCCTCGATTCGTTTGAAAATATGTGTGGTTTACGGGTAAATATAGACAAAACTAATGTTGTGTGGATTGGGTCAAAAAGTGGTAGCAATGAAACAATTTGTGATCATTTGAACGTTAAATGGATTCATAATAATAACTGTTTTAGAGCACTAGGTATTGACTTCACTGTGTCACTTGAAAGAATGGTGCAGATTAATTATGTAAAAACAATGGAGTCAATTCATGAATTAATTCACCAATGGTCAAGACGTAATCTTACAGTTCTGGGCCGTGTAACAATAGTTAAATCACTTATTTTATCTAAGCTTACCTTTCTGATTTTAACTTTGCCTAATCCACAATACGAGTTAATAAAAGATTTAAACCAAATAATATATAAATTTATATGGAAAGGTATTGATAAGGTTACAAGAAATCAAATGATCCAAGATTATGGTCAAGGAGGTGTGAGAATGGTTGATGTCCAGTCATATATACATGCACTAAAAATAACCTGGATTCGTAGAATCATTAAAAATGCGGAGACAGAGTGGGTAAAGCTTTTTCTTCAGACAACAGGTATAAACCGTATACAGGACATTGAGGGTGGATCTACTAATATTATGAATTTCATGAATAATAACAATGATAAACCGAATCAATTTTGGAAAGATGTTTTTTGGGCATGGTTTAGTTTTTCTAACTGTCATCAACCAACTACCAGACAGGAGGTACTGAAAAGTTCACTTTGGTACAATGAAAACATTAAAGTGGGTAAACAAAGTTTGTATTACCAGCATTGGGTTCGTAATGGTGTTGATCTTATAAATGATCTATTAAATGAGAGAGGGGAATTCCTCTTGCTGGAGGATTTTATGCGTATATTTCATGTTCGCACAAATTTTGTTGAATACGGTGGTGTAATATTGGCGATCAAAAAGTCATTTCCAAAATTCTTTGACAAACCTGGTGATACCCTTGTTTATCCCACTATTCCATTTCACTTTGATGTTCTCTTTAAAGATAAAAGGGTTCCAGAAGAATATACAATATTCTTGTTTCGAAAAAACAATTGTTCGTAAATATGTACAAAAATGGTTAGAAAAGCTTGAAGCTACATTTGATCCTTCAAGATGGAATGTTATTTTTAATACACCCTTCAAATGTACAATAAGTACTAAACTCAGGTGGTTTCAATTCAGAATAATTCACAGAATCCTTGGTACAAACGCATTTTTATTTAAAATTGGGATAAAAGATTCCAGTATGTGTACCTTCTGTCTGGAGGAGAGTGAAACTTTGATTCATATGTTTTGTGATTGTCATGTGGTTAGGAAATTTTGGGATGATGTGAAAAGGTGGATCGAAAACAAAGTTAATATAAATCTCTCTTGGAAAAAAGATAATCTGCTTTTTGGCGTTGGTCCTAGCTATATTGTTTTGGATTTGATTCTAGTTTTATGTAGATTTCATATATATAAAATGAAAATGAAAGAAAATAACCCTTCGATCCACATTTTCAAGAAAGAATTGCAAAATCATTATAAATTAGAAAAATATATTTACATATGTAACAATAATATTGGTTTATTTTATAAAAGATGGGGTATTTTCAATTCACTCTGTAGAGAATAAGATTTAGACCCTCATACACGCGGAGAGGTTTTTGCATGGCTATGTGTAGTGGCAGAACCTCGTAATGTGAGGTTCTGTACTTGCATAGCGTTGTGTGATGAGAGCTTCTCTGTGTGTATGAAATTATATTTCATCATGTGTATCATGTAATATCATTGTGTATCATGTGTATGCTTAATGTTTACCTCTGTTTAAAGTTAAACTTGAATAAATGTTTTTTTCCTCTGAAAAAAAAAAAAAAAAAAAAAAAAAAAAGATAACTAAGTACATTGTGAACATAATACTATCAACTGAAGATAACGCAAATTACATTGTGTCAATGAAGCTATCTGAGTGCTGGTTTGCATAAAACGGTCCCAAGATTGATTCAATAATCGTTGCATCATTTTCATCACGAAATGCTTAACTTGATTAAACATTTTTTTAAACATTTTTAGCTTTACATTATATAAGTATTCAACAACATTCTTATTTAACGTGCCTGTTAATAATGATAATCACATGTACCTGTTCATTGTCTTCCTCTGTGTAAATGGTGCATAGCAAGACAATAAGGCATTGTCTTCCTCTGTGTAAGTGGTGCATAGCAAGACAATAGGGCACTCAAATCGTTTCTACAACCGCATGAGTTCATTAATTATATAGATTGATCCGTAGCTACATGTACTTATTTAGCCCCTTGACTACGTTGACCAGGCCTGTACCCAACGGCCTCCCACAAAACCCCAAACAACAACAACAACAACAACAACCAGAAAACAAAACAAAACAAAATGAAAACAAAAACAAAAAACAACAGACCAAACAAAACAAAATGTCCAAAAGATCCACTGTTTGGAAATTCCGCAAATCCCACTAAACTCTGCGTACGGGTCTGATATTACGATTTATTTCCCCCATTGACCATAAATATATGTCATAGAGTGTCATGTGGCATTATAATATATTTGCTAATTTTATATTTGTTATTAATGAGATGCAAATTATTCAATAACACACGTTTCAAGTTATTTGATTATGATAATTGAAAATAATCAATTCAGTTCAGCATCATATCTCCATTTGGGTCTAGCTGCACGCATCGGTGAGTTATACTTACTATATATTGCATTATCGTTATAATATTGTGTTAGCCATAGGCATTAAAGTTCAAAGTTTTGATGTATTTTCTTAAAATATCAAGATATATCTTAAGAAGCGCTGAATCAATACTAGGCTTGTTTGTACTCATTTTCATGCTGATTCCATTATGGTCATTACAATTTTTGTATTTTTGCAGTTGACACCCGCCGCGTGAAGCGAGTCAATAGTCATTATTAATAGGCCTACTGCTACATGTACTACAACATGAACTTATTTTCGTCCAAATTAGTGGGGTTTTAGCGGGTTCGCCGTCGGACAAGTTTAGAACTGACAAGTTTTGACAGTTCTAAACTTGTCCGACGGCGAACCCGCTAAAAACCCAAATAATTGTTATGAATTCCCGTCGTAAAAGCCTATCCCACAATTTCTTTTCGTCCATTGCTTATAGACCCAAGGACTCGAACAGTGATCATGTTTGCGATTTTGGTTTACGTAGGCATAACCCGAGAAGTTTGACTTGGATTGGCGACCATTATGTAGTACACCTGGCACTTCCAAGTATAGACCGTGACATCCCGCTATCTCTAAGGACCGCTATCTCTAAGGTTCGCTATCTCTAAGGTTCGCTATCACTAACGTGTTAGTCTATGGAGATCAGAATCCCGCTATCTCTAATAAAAAAAAGGGTTCGCTATACCTAAAAAAAGGTCCGCTACTTCTAAGGTTCGATATCGCTAATTTCGCTAGTTCTAAGGTTCGATATCACAAATTTTAAATAAGGTTCGCTATCACTAATATAAAATAAGGTTCGCTATCACTAATTTTGAATAAGGTCCGCAATCACTAATTTATTGAAGGTTCGCTATCTCTAAGGTTCGCTATCACTAATTGCAATAAAGGTCCGCTATACCTAAGGTTCGCTATCACTAATTTTGTTTAAGGTTCGCTATCCCTAATTAATTAAGGTTCGCTATCTCTAAGGTTCGCTATCACTAATTTCGATTAAGGTTCGCTATACCTAAGGTTCGTTATCACTAATCTTAAATAAGGTCCACTATCTCTAATTTTAAATAAGGTCCGCTATCTCTAATTTCAAATAAGGCCCGCTATCTCTAATTTTAAATAAGGACCGGTATAGCGAACCTTATTTGAAATTAGAGATAGCGAACCTTATTTAAAATTAGAGATAGCGAACCTTATTTAAAATTAGAGATAGCGAACCTTGTTTGAAATTAGTGATAGCGAACCTTAGAGATAGCGAACCTTAGAGATAGCGGACCTTATTTAAAATGAGAGAGAGCGAACCTTAGGGATACCGGGATTGTTAAAATTAGAGATAGCGGACCTTATTTTAAATTAGTGATAGCGAACCTTAGAGATAGCGAACCTTCAAGAAATTAGTGATAACGGACCTTATTTAAAATTAGAGATAGCGAACCTTATTTAAAATTAGTGATATCGAACCTTAGAAATACCGAACCTTATTAAAAATGAGTGATATCGAACCTTAGGTATAGTGGACCTTTTTCGTAATTAGTGATAATGAACCTTAGGGATAGCGAACCTTAGAGATAGCGGTCCTTAGAGTTAGCGAACCGTCGCCGTATAGACATGCGTTGGATTATGCCAAGGATCTATGCTAAAAATCAATTTTTCTAGTTGAAATGGGAGGTGTACTCAATTCATACATTTTTTTCTTAAAAGAGTTGATCATATAGGGACAAAAGAAAATGGAACTGCATCACATTTTCTGGATTATTGCGATGATCTGCAGAGTGAAGAGTGTATCATATCGAAACGTCAGGAGTGAGACTGATGAGCAACGGTGTGAGGCAATTTGTGAAGACTGCTTCACGAATCCCGATGATTCATTAAAGAGGATGGGATGCTTGGAGAAATGCATTGCAGAGGGTGTAGACCAGTTTACATGTCCAGGTAATCGTTGTTTATAACGAAAATAATCATGTAATAGTATTAAGTTATTTTATTAATCAAGGCACCTATACTTTTTATCGCCAATTTTTTGAACGCCATTAATATACGCCTATTGTAATATAATACTTCGTTTAATAAATTGTAATGCTTCTCTTTGTGTTATTTATTCATTCATATCAAAGGGGGCCAATCTATCCTTAGTGCAGTATCTCAGCCTTCTACAAGCCTCGCAACAGAGATCGAAGATTTCTTTGTAAGGAAATCGGATTTGTTATCGGCAAGAGATTTCGAAAGTATAGAAGCTTTAATTGCTGTAGATTCCATATTGGTCGTTAATGGGCAGAAGCCTGTTATCGGACGAGTCGGTAAATATAAGTAACTACCGTAAAAGTTCGCCTAATGGCGCACATGGGCTCCTTTGCCTTAATTTCATGTACAAAATAGAGAGCTCCATCCTCTGAAAATCTCAGGGCCGGATTTACCATTGGGCCAGATGGACCCAGGGCCCCAAATATTGGGGGCCCCCAAACTTGCCCTGCGCATCCTAAAAACACCCATGTTTTGGGTCAAAATATGGTAAAATTGCAAAATTGTGCGCGCTGTTTTTATGTTAATTTTTTTCATCCGCCTCGCGCGCATATTGATTATAATATCGGAACAATAATGCTTGTCTTCATCTAGATTCAATTTAATGCTCCCGCCGTGTCGATAGTATACGTAAACCAAAACTTGACATTCTAGATCCTCACGGTGACTTTGGGGGCCTCCAAATTTTGGCCTGGCCCAGGGCCCCCCAAAAGGTAAATCCGGCCCTGGAAAATCCCAACAAGAATTAAGGGTACTTGCCCTTATTTTCTGGTGGGAATTTTACGGGAGGATACTTTTAGTTTGTGTCTAAAACTCTAGTATAACTGTCTGGCCCTATTTAATGTAACTAGTTCGCTAATTACGTACTAACAAAACGGACACGTTTGCATGCGTACATTTATAGGCCTATTGATGACCCATAAAAAGCCACGAATGGATATATATAGCACAATTACAAAACATAACATTACAGGTAGCCACCGAACACTATGTATGGCACAAGATACACTTTTCAGGTAGGCAGCAATTATAGGCCCTCAAGCGCATAACCCTAGTCACTCTACCTAATATTAATAACCATCGCAGCCAGGAATACCTCCAAGAGTTTTATTCGGGAAAACCGGGACAATTAGCAGTAAGTTCCTTGCCCAGAGGATCGAGAAATTCCAAGGTAGTTCAAATTGTCTACGAGAACTGAAATAGACATTGCGGGCTATCGAACTCGTACCCCTATAGCGTTTATGCACCTGTCATACTATCATGACGTCTGATTCAGCGGCAGGCGACAGGATGTGCCCGGTACCCGTCAATGATAGTATTAAGGCTTGTTGTACTATAGGTTATGAGAAATAATTATATGACCTTTCTTTAGATGTGAAGATCTCAATTTTGATGGCGTGAATTGGGGGATGCTTTGAATCCATTGGAAAAGGCGTACTATAAATGTAACACGTTTAATATACGCATGTGGGTTTTTTTTTCGTTCTATATATTAGCCAGAGTACAAGGAGTTAGAGACTACTTTATTGCAAATCCCGACATCGATCATTCGCGTTCTGAACCCATTGACTTCGGTGAGGAATATGGAATCATCTGGGCCAACGGTATTCACACTGACTATAATAAGCAAGACGTCAAGATCGATTCATTGAGGTTAGTAGGCCTATAACCGGGGATAGATGTCCGGATTTTGGACCATATTGAACACAGTTGTACATTGTCGTATAAATTCTGTCCGGTCAGAAATTGTCCGGAAACTTACTATAATCACTAGCCGTAACGGGTATGTACCGTATGTGATATCCTTCTTAACCAAGGATATTTGCACTATAAGCATGCAAGAAAAATTGCGTGCTGCATTATCGGAAGTAGCAACCTCTTCATGATGCGTTGGATGCGCAAAGGGCATTCAAAACTCTTCTCAATCCCAAGAGTTATCAAAACAGAAGCTACATGTTCGCCGCCTTGATCACACTGTTGAACGAGCTATCAGCTCGCATCACAATATTTAGACATTCCCAGTGTTTTGTAAGTGTGACGTCGGGGTCATTGCTGTTGTACGGTAATGTTAGATGGTATATGATTTGTGCGGTAACTGTGCCTCACTATAAACAGCAAGAGCTTCGGTATACATACAAGGAATATCGTACACGGTGTACTTAAAAATCACTATATTCAACATAAATACGCTGATTGAGGTCAACTAAAGGTTATAAAATAAAGATTTTTTGATAAAGGATTGTACATAATGGTTTAAGACAACGAGGTATTGCTCATTAAATAGATAACATGGAATTGATTTATTTTTGGAGCTTGGCTCAAAAAACTAGTGACAATATGTTTATTTATTTTTTTTAATTTTATTTATAATCTCATTTCAACAGGTTTATGATTGTCTTAAGACGCGTCGGTACCGAGCTTCAAGAATACGTCGCAGCCGTGTTTCAATAAGTAGGCCTATCTGCTTTATTTGTCTTCTGCTCCATACAGCAGTATAATGGCCGTTGGATTCTACAACTGCTAAATAAACATATCTGCTGAAGTTAACCCTAGTAAATCGTTCAAACAGTGCTCTCTACTGAAGGTTACTCCAAGTAAATTGGGTCAATAATGATATATACTGAAAATATACTGAAGACAAGGTATTCTTATAAAGCATTCAACAACAGTCGCATGTTTAACGCGCCTGTTAATTAATGATCACATGGTGCGTAGCAAGACAATAGGGGATATCAAAGCCGCACCTCTATACCTTCCAGAAAAAAATGGTAGCAAATTTATCTATATCCCGTGATACTTTGCGCTACGAAAAATATTTCTGATTATCACTTAAAATGTGTATAACTTTAAATTATAACAGACATTTCTTATGTAAAACATTTAGCCATTCAGTGTTTAATATCACGGTAAGATCATACTTGGCAAGTGACATACTGTATTCACAATTTTACTGTGCAGTGAAATTGTATCCAAAAAAGCTTCTTCCTCCTCTGCCCTTTCACTCAAATCATTTCTACAGCCGCATGAGTTAATTAATTAAGATTGAGTTAATTAATTAGATTGAGTTCATTAATTAGATTGATCCGTAGCTACATGTACTTATTTAGCCCCTTGACCGGACCCGTACGCAGCGGCCTCTCCCCCAAAAAACACCACCAACAACAAAAAAAACCAAAAAAAAAAAACCAACAACAACAAACAAAAACAAACAAACAAACAAACAAACAGAAAAATGTTCTGAAAGCCTCCTAAGACATATCAATTTGTAAGCGCTCTTTTTTAAAAGTCATAGTTCATTGAATTTACATGCAACCGTATGACAAAACAGGCGAAAATGGTAACTTTTTGCACAAGATTTGCAATTTAAAGAAAATTGACCATTGCTCATTGTAGTGACTCTAGTATATGGACAATATAAGTGTGCTTTTTCAATTAATGATATAAAATTTGAAAAATATTGTAAGGAACACTTGAGGTTTTGACTTTTAAAACCTACATTTTGGTCAAAAAATGTGCTTGGATAGGTAATTTTCAACAGATTTTCCACATTCGCCTTGCTATAACATTGAATTGCGTTTTCTGTTGACCTAGTGACTGAAAGTGTTTTAGGGGGAAGTGTTAGCTTTCGTTTGATATAAAAAACACTTGAGGTTTTGACAAAAACCAATCAAAGAGGCCCATTTTTTAGCTAGAAGCTTCACAGCTCTTACATTGCTATGCACTCAATCGTGTAGTATAAACAAAGACTGGTGGAGACATTCATTGCTTGTTGTTCTCCGCTTGGAAGCTCTTTGAGGAAAATGTGTGCTCAGGTGTATCGAGGTGGAAACTGTGCGCATGATGGTTTATAAGAGAATCGTTTTTGTATAGAAACCTTTTGCTTCTCAACCTCCAGAATCTCGGCTGGTACGCATCGACACCACCGGCGTTCCGCTTGCGAGGTAGGCCTGTTTATTCTTTTGTCGAAAAATCCACTGTTTGGAAATTCCGAACCCCTACCCCCTCACCGTACGGGTCTGATGTTACAGATGGTACTTACTAATTTAGCCCATTTACCATAAACAGATGGCATAACATTTATATTGTGATGTTATTAATGAGATGCTAATTATATATTTGTTATTCATAAGATTTAAATTATTCAATAACACACGTTTCAAATTAATTGATTATGATAATCGACGCGAAAAGAATCATTTCAGTTCAGGATTTGGGCCTAAGCTGCAAGCATCGGTGAGTTTAATTAGTCTATATTGCATTATCGTTATAATATTATGTAGCCATAGGTATTAACGTTCAAAGTTTTAATATATTTTCTTAAAATATCAAGAGATATCTTAATAAGCATCAAATCAATACTAGGCTTGTTTGTACTCATTCTTTCATGCTGATTCCATTATGGTCATGACAAATGTTGATTTTAAACAAGCTTGCAACTTGTCGTCAGCAGTCGACACCCTCACGGAGAGAGAGCTAATAATCATTATCAATAAGCCTACTGCTACTACAACATGAACTTCTTTTCATTCATTGCTAATTAGGCCCAAGGGCTCGAACTGTGATCATGTTTGCGATTTTGTTTTACGTGGGCATAACCCGAGAACGTTGGACTTGAACTTAAGTACACCATGAAGTGTTCCCCATTTCTTGGCACTTCCATGGGGATTATACTCAGGGTCTATACGCTAATAAATCGGATTAACTACCATAGCAATAGGTGAAAACAATTTTGAATATATCGCGCTGCACTACAAGTAGGTTGCACTCATCACCAGTGCATGTCTGCAATCATAGTATTGAATACAATGCAGCACTTTTCAAAGACACTAATCTTACAGGTGCGAGTGATCAGCATGATATGATTCAATGCAGAGGTACCGCGTGAACGTACTAGTGCAGCACAGTATAATCAAAAATTGTGTTCACCTATTGTTATGGTAGTTCATCCGATTATAACGTCACTTTGCCAGTGTATTAGCCTGGTTTTATTTTGGAAAAATCGCGTTCCTAGCGGCAAGTTTACGAAAAAAATTTGCCAACCAGCTTATTTTTGTTAATTTGGGTATGCTGAACTCAAATCTGTTGTCTGCCAAGCAATATTTTGAGACCGTGACCCTCGAAAAGACTCCCAAATGACCCCATACCATCATATAGGTGTCAAAAATTAATGTTACTCCAATGACACTTTCAAACATGTCAAATTATGCGTCTGCCACCACGGATCCCATAAATGTAATGTTTGTGCGTGATACGACCTATCCGTTTAAGAAGTTATGGGGCACAAATGGTCACAGGTCGATTTGTTTGTTGTATATGGGTCAAAAGTCAAAGTTGCTCCAATTTTAGTAAAAGTTGAGGCAAATTGTTCGCCTAACTTAGAGATTGCAGAAAAAGTATAGTTTGTACTATCTCCAATGTCTAGTATGTCAATGTCTTGTATTTATTTATCATCTATCTTCTGAACTGATCATCGCAGATATTGAACTTGAGGAACAGTTTGTATCCATTTTTACGAAAATCCAGCAACTTTCATTTTTCACCCCTGCATAGCAAGCAAATTTGTTTAGTCAATTTGGAGCCTGTTTTTAAAACTGGTGCCCCTATATGAGCATGTAGGGGGTTTGGGGGTCTTTTTGAGTGTCTCGGGGTTCCAATATAGCATGGCAGACAAGATGTTTTAATTCAGCATACCCGAATGAACCAAAATGATTTGGTTGCCAGCTTTTACGCGAACTTGCCGCTTGATGCTTAAATATGCACATATTTCCAAAATAGACCAAGTCTATCAATTTTCTAGTTGAAATTGCATGGATGGTCAACCATTTTGAAAGGAGAAATAGAATCTACGCATTCTACTCAAAGGTTACTCAATTCATACATTTTTTCTTAAAACAGAACAAGAACAATGGAACTGCATTACATCTTGTGGATTACTGCGATGATCTGCAGAGTACAGAGTGTATCATATCGAAACGCCAGGAGTGAGACTGATGAGCAGCGATGTGAGGCAATTTGTGAAGACTGCTTCACGAATCCTAATGATTCATTAAAGAGGATGGGATGCTTGGAGAAATGCATTGCAGAGGGAGTAGATCAGTTTGCCTGCCCAGGTAATATATATTTATATTGAAAGTATTAAATCGTGTAAAACTATTACGCCAAGTCCTTTTCTTTCCAACTATGTTATTTACGTTAGTCAAGGCACCTATATTGTTTTCATCGCACATCCCCGTTAATATACGCCTATTGCAATGTAATATTTCGTTTGTGTTAATTATCGCACAGCTTCTGTGAATTGTAATTCTTCAGTTTGTGTTATTTATTCATTCATATCAAACATGTCAAAGGGAGTCAATCTTTCCTTAGTGAAGTATCCAAGCCTTCCAAAAGCCTCGCAGCAGAAATTGAAGATTTCTTCGTAAGGAAATCGGCTTTGTTCTCGGCAAGAGATTTCGAAGGTTTAGAAGCTTTATTTACCGAAGATTCCATATTGGTCCTTGATGGTCAGAAGCCTGTTTTCGGCCCAGTAGGTAAATATTATAAATGTTCACTAGCGCTAACTAATTCACTTACGTACTAACAAAACCGATATGTGTCCATTCATCCATGTAATAGGCCTATACTGGTGACCCAGAAAAAGGCAGGGATTTATATAGCGCAAAAGAAACATTGTGCTTTACAGGTAGTCACCGAGCACTAAAGTTTGTTCGGCTTATATAAGACGGAAGACATACCTTTTAGGGCTCTATAACAGCTCTATAGCCCCACCCACAGGCTCAGAACCCTAGTCACGCTACATATATGTAGTAAACATCGTAGCCAGGATCAGATCACCGAGTTTCGTACGGGTACAGGGGCAATTGGCAGTAAGTTATTTGCCCAGAGATTCCAGGAATTCTAAGGTAGCTTAAATTGTCCATGAGAAACGAAAGTGACATTGCGATCGCTCGAACTCGTATCTTCATAGCACTTATGCCCCTGTTTGACTACCAAACCGCCTGCTGCTTCTGCAAACGACAGGACGTATCCGTCAATGAAATTAGTCATGCTTATTTAGAGAATAAATGATAGGATTTTGTCTTTTTGCCTATCAATATCGTGTCATAATGGATGGGCTGGCCAATATTTTGAGTAGTGGATGCCGGCGCAGCCGGTATCCACTACGATAAAAATATTGGCCAGCCCATCCATTATGACACGATATTGATAGGCAAAAGACAAAAATCCTATCATTTATTCTCATTCTTATTCAGTTTTAATGCGAGAAAAACTGCCTTTTTTCATACAAAAATAAAGTTACTTTTGTGAGGACATCCCCGTTGTTTTAAATGAACGAAACCATCACGAACATCTAAGCCGCCGAATCGCGTTCTTAATTCTCGCAAACGCGAACGCATGATTGCGCGATCATTGAGGAGCAACAAGCGCGCCGTCGTTGCGTGGCGGCGCGCGCCCTGACTAATATCACTATCAACTATTGTGAGATATTATACACCAGAAAACCAATCAAATTACGTGAATTCTTTACAAGACGCACTCATTGAATAAGAATGTACTATAATAGGTTGTGAGAATAATTATATGTCAAATATATCTCAATTTTTATGGCGTGAATTGGGGGATGTTGCTGTAAATTTGGTCTATAGATTATTGTATTTGAGTGTCTGCATGGGCTCTGCCTCACTGTGAATAAAAGGGGGTCCCAGAAGGCAACGAAGACCCGCTTGGCAGATAGCATTTCCTTCTGCCTCTTTCCAAGAAGGGTGCTGTTTCCAGTGGCAGCTCTATTTGCGTAGAAAAAATCTTTTAAAATGTGAAGATCTTAATTTTTATGGCGTGTAATCACTGCGTTTTGAAGCCATTGGAACAGGCGTACTATAAATATACTTAGTTTAATATACGCATGTGCTTTTTCATTCTATATCTTAGCCAGAGTACAACAAGTTAGAGACTACTTCATTGCAAATCCCGACATCGACCATTCGCGTTGTGATCCCATTGACTTCGGTGAAGAATATGGAATCATCTGGGCCAACGGTATCCACACTGACTACAATAAGCAAGACGTTAAGATCGATTCACTGAGGTTAGTAGGCCTATAACAGGTAATGAGGTGGAGCCTGTAGGATAGACCTACTCAAGTTTGGTTTCGTTAGAGAAGTGCATCCAAGAGTGTGGAAATGGGACCCGACTTGCCTTGTATCCTAACAGTCTGTTTACGATTGGTTAGAAAATTGCATATGACCGGTATTATAGATCTACGAACACCAATATCAATCAATTTCGTGATTGCTACATTATGGTTGATCCTGTCGAAGGCCTTAGTGAAGTCGATTGCACATAATGACGCATAATGGCCTGGCTTATCAACTCCTCTAAGGACTGTGTCGACAAGATCAACCAAGTAATGTGTGGTGGAACTATTCGGCAAATTGCCATATTGTTTGGGGTCAATATGCGGAGAAAAATCCTCTAAGGTCCAGTCAGCCAAGTATTTTTCAAAAATTCTACCAAACAACTTCGTGAGACTTATAGGCCTCAGTTTATCAAGAGTCTTGGCATTTTTAACCTTAGGGACTGGTGTAATTGACGAAGTTTTCCAAACCCCTGGGAATATACCCTCATTCAGAGATGAATTAAAAATGTGAGTGAGTGGCATTGTTAGTTCAAAAACTATGTATGTCGTTTGTTGTTTTGTGTTCGTTGGTTGTTGTTGGTTATATGTAAGAAAAAAACTAATGAAAAATATGTCAAACTTATTTATCTTATTTATAATCTTATTTGAACAGGTATATGGTTGTCCTCAGACGCGTCGGTACCGAGCTTCAAGAATACGTTCTTGCCCTGTTCCATTAAGTATAAATTTTGCTTCATTTGTCTTCAGCGCCATACAGCAGTATAATGACCATTGGATTCTACAACTGCTCAAAAGTTTGTTCAAAATCAAAATACACACCATCCCCATGATTATTGCAAATTCTGCACGGAATTACGACGGTGTTCCAAGTACTTTTTTCCAAGATTGTAGAAAAGTAACTACCCCCCTTAAATAATGACCATTATTCAAAATTTCTGCACATTTTTAATACAATAGCCCCTTTTTGAATAATGGTCATTATTGAAGGGGGTTGGTTACTTTTTTTGAGATGTTTATATTAAATGTATTATAAATAAGTGTTTGACAAACAATTAATACGTTTTGTTAATAATTTGTAAAAACTGTTTCACATTTCTCCTACGTTTTGTCAAGACAATCATTAAATTGATGTTTGTAAATTTTCATCAAACAAACATTTTGATCAAAAATCACATATTTTTGACAAAGAGTCACATTTTTGACCAAAAATCACAATTTGAGTTTGACTAACGTTTTATTTGCAATGTATGTTCAATGAATTAAATAAATGTTTGGCAGACAATAATTAATAAATACGTTTTGTCAAAGAATTGATTTTTGGTCAAAAATGTAATGTGATTCATGGTCAAAATGTTTATTTGATGAAAATTTACAAACATAAATTTGATGATTTTCTTGACAAAACGTAAGATAAATGTTTAAAAAAATTCATATTAAACAATAATTTGTAGATGTTGGTAGCTGATGGTCAAGAATGTGATTGACGGTATTATTATCTGTTAGTGTGGCAGTTAAGGACCAAGGATGTGAATGAGTGTATTATAATCTCTTAGTGTGGTAGCTGAGGATCAAGGATGTTCATGAGGGTATTATAATTTTCTGTAGTAGATAAAGGGTGAGAAACAGACCATTACCATAGATAATCGGTCTCTTGTTGAGGTATGGTGAGCATGTTAGTCGCTCGGAAGGCGAGACCCCGAAGGGGTCGAGCCTTCCGAGCGACTAACATGCGAACCATACCTCAACAAGACACCGATTATCTATGGTAATGGTCTGTTTTGAACCGTTTATCTTACATATACGGTGAGCCAAAATAAACGAATTTGTTGTTATGGTTTATTCGTTTTCCAAAAGACAAACTGGAAAAGCTGATATGATTATCTTGTGTAAGTTTAGGGTTTTCCAAAAATAAAAACACACCGAGACAGTGTAATATTCTTCCCGTGTGTCCTGCGTTCGAGTCTATGTCAATTGCAAGTGATTTAATCAAATCAATACAGCATTGATTTTAACGGGAGATTCTATTCAATTCACTTGTGGTCCTGTCCCACTCGATAGCCTTATTAAGTCTTTATACATATTCGTAATATTAATAATGAATATGTAAATAGTTCAAAGGTCAAATTATCAAAGTGGGTGTGTTTTACCTAGACATGACGGTAACTCATTTAACACCATAGAATTTATATTTATCTTTAATATACTTATAGAACAAATGTCCTGAACCAAATCAACGCATATTCCTGGGTACCCTCCTCGACCTATTTTGGTTGGGGTTAGGCCGCAGATTGTTGTAGTTTTTCTACATCTGGTCTTGTGGCCTGTAATGTACTGCATTTTAGGTGCAAAATATCCTTGGTTGAACTTAATTTGTAAGACCTCATGGCTCTTGTTTTGTTACCTACTTTGTCGGAATCTGCGTTAGTTGGGAGAGGGGGGACAAAGGTAGATTGACATCCTTGTCCTAATTATACAGGCTTTAAGAGACATAATACAAACTAATTTGCATTATTCAATAAAGGTGTTCTTGGTGTCATTCAATACACACAAGTATTGTTTACCATCTTCATTTAAATCTAATATGCATAAACTTACATAATGATTTATGCTGATCGTGTAAAATATATTAAACTTTGATGCATTTTAAGTTTGTTGAAATGTCCAAAAAGTCAAATAATGTGGCCAGTGTTTCTAAATATGAACATGTACTTCTCTTGTTCAAAATCTATTGACCTGACCAAGATTATCTTGACCTGACCAAGATTATCTTGACCTGTCCAGATTATCTTGACCTGTCCACATTATCTTGACCTGTCCACATTACTTGATATAATCGACAGTTGGCCAGACTTTGAACAAAAGAAATACAATAGATAATGGAACAAAAGAAGAGGGCTAGACGTATATAGTGTGATAGCTGATGAAGATCAATGATGTGAATGAGGTTATTATAATCTCTTAGTGTGGTAGGTGAAGATTAAGGATGTGAATGAGGGTATTATAATCTCTTTGTGTGGTAGCTGAAGATCAAGGATGTGAATGAAGGTTGTATAGTCTCTTAGTGTTGTAGCTGAAGATCAAGGGTGTGAATGAGGGTATTATAATCTATAGTGTTGTATCTGAGGATGAAGGATGTGAATGAGGGTATTATAATAATATGAGTGTGGTAGCTGAGGATCAATGATGTGAATGAGAGTATTATAATCTCATAGTGTGGTAGCTGAAGATCAAGGATGTGTAGGAGGGCATTACATTTTTTTAGTGTGGTAGCTGAGGACCTAGTGTGTGAATGATGGTAATATAATATCGTCACTGGGCAGGAAAAACCTCATATGTACTTTTGACCCTTGAAAATGGATAAAGCCTTGAAGGTGTAGACTTTATATTGAATGGTTTGATTTATCCATGTTCAAGGGCAAAAGTACATTATGAGGTTTTTCCCGCCCAGTGACGATATCTTAGTCTGATAACTGAAGATCGTCTTTTCCATCTCCGATTAATTCCCTTTACCATATGTTGCCAAGTTCAATTCCTGTGACATAACATTACATAAACTCTTTGCCTAAATTTACATAAATGGTTACATTAAAAGGATCAGCAGTCTCCTGTGACGGAATAGTGCATCTGTCTTCCACCATCCACGTAGAGATATCCGCAAGGGAATTCTAAATATTAAAAAAGACAGGGAAAAAAGAAACCAACTTAGTTTTATACCCATAGGGGATAGTTTCAAAATCATTTACTCTTACTCTTTTATTATAATAAACTTCTCTGTAATCTTTACTTTGTGATCAAGTTTTTTATTTCTTTTGTGCCAAAATCACGGATTATTTTGTGGATATTTAAAACTTTCCGGACCCCTACCTCTTTAAGAATTAATTTTGACAAAGGGTATCAAAATTGACAACTTGTGCGGCATATGTGTCCAGTGTTTATACCTTTAATTCTTGTGATAGTATCCCCATTATTAAGAGCCATGGCATAATTCTTGGGCCCACCTGATACAAAAGTTTTGATATAGCTTACCGTTTCCGATCTCATCAGTAAGGTCCCAAGATATAGCCCTAAAGGAGGAGAATATTCTCCTTCCTTTTCAGTTAGTGCTATCGATCAATGTCAAAATATAATACTTTCTTTGCAATTTTCCTAATATGGAATTAAGTTTTAATCTTGCATGACATGTAGTAAAAGCCCATAATGATCACATTAGTAGTGTTATTTCGGCCCACAAATGATTATTTGCATATGATATGATACCGCTGCAAACATATCATCAAACACATTTAAATCTTTCAATTCGTATCCACAACTTCCTAACATTTGAAATATACGCTGTGGTTTTGTTACGTATTCAGTCTTGATGAAGGTGTAAGACATACCAAAACGAGCACATAATACATTACGCATTAGTTTAGCGACCCGTCGCGACGGTGCGAAGACCAGGATAGTGTTCAATTTTATCAAAGTCAAGTTAGACTCCCTCATTTTTTGCAATAATCATCTATGTACTTTTGTTTATCTTCGTTTGTTTTGACATTTTCGGGCCAACCAGAATTTTCTTGACTGACTTTCAAAAATGTATTTACGTAATATGTAAAACAAACCCTCTTAGTGTTTTTGGATCAAACTGAGTTGTTTTGTCACAGTGCCATACTTCCGAAATTGTATTTTACAACATATCCCAACTCTATGGCTTTTTGTAGTTACATTGAAACCCTTGTGCCCTGTAACATTCTTTGTTCATCAGTGTGTTGACAGGGGTTAGTTTGCCCCAAGTTGGCACATGTTGAACAAAGAGGGAAGAGCAGTTTAACATTCACCTTTGTATAGGCAAGAGTGGTATATAGAGATCATCATGTGGTAAAACTTTGTATTGTACTAGTCCAAAATATTCCCTCACTTCCAGGGTGATAAGCTCCGCGGGGTTTACTCCCTCAAGATGCAAAAATTTATGTGAAAATATTCGATCAAAAATTATATATTGCTATCAACTAATCTATAGGCCATCATATCACTTAGCAGCAAAAATCTGATGTTTTCTGTTCACATGATCTCTGATCTGAGTCAAATGTTCAATGACTTGCTCATCAATATTTTTCTTCACATTGTTCCCTGTCTTGCTGCTGTTCCCCTCCTTGGATACAGTTCCACAAGCTACTGATTTCCATTTACTGTCACCACTCTTCTGCTTCCTGACTCTTTCTACACGCCCGGTTGTTATTGGGTTATTCCCGAAATTAACGGCATCATTTTGATTTTTTCATTAGGGATGTGAATGAGGGGTTAAACGTCGTTTTGCAATTGCGAGTACCAACATGCTATATACACCCCCTACACTTTTGAACATGAGAGTCCGTGATCATTATTTATAGAATCCAATTGAATATTGATAGCTAATTGATCATTGATTATCGGTTATCGACTGTATATTATCCCACAACACCAACTCTAACGCTGAATACTAGCGTGTTAAGTTAAGATCATGAACTCCGTAGGCAGGATCCCGGAGGGGGTTCTCTTTGGTTAAAGGTATACGGGAATGTGCCACGGTTTTGGGTTGCCTTTTCAAAAGCGCCCAATTAGGGCAAATTTGGGTGCTTTTTGGGTGTTTTTGTGAAAAATTTGTATACCGATGGGTGGCAATAACAGCAAAAAGTAAGTATAGAGAAAGTCAGCATCCAAAATTCTGCGTGGCACATCCCCGTAAAGCAATTCGAAGACACCCCCCCCCCTCGAAGGGGCAGGATACTCTATGTACTGCTGGCTATGTTTTTTCTTTTGTTTCAATCGTCTGTATAGAAAGCCGATCGTCGTTTGAAACATGTCCTGAAAAATGTCCTTATTCTTTTTTGCGTCAAAACGTATATAAAAGGGTCAAGACATGAATTGAAAACTGCATGAGGAGCAACCCGTGGAGAGGTGCAGGATCACTGCAGTTGTCACATTCACTATTCGCGGCTGTTATATCACTGTAAAGCACATAGCAACAGTACGGTAACATACAAATGGCCATGGCTGAAAACAAACCAACTAGAGTTGTTCCTGGTTTGATGTAACGATTTCTAGCATTCCTGACGTTTGCATCTTTTACGCTTTTCTGATTAGACATGGTAGAAAGAAAAGTGTTGGTGTGGTTTTCATCAGGTGTTGTCTCCGTGACCATGGTGACATCACTTGAATGGCCAGAGACTGGTACGCTTTTCTGAATAGGAAGAGTAGTACTTTGTCGCGAGCTGTCTTTTTTATGACGTTTTGTTTCCGTGACATCACTCGATTTTTACAGGCTGCATGTTCAAGTTTGCTTTCATAGGGAGACTCTTTCAACTCTTGTATCAATATTTTTGTCATTTTCAATCTAAGACGGAGTTGATAAAGAAATGCTACACTTAACAAGCACACGAACATCAGGGGCAAGAAGTACAGAACCAGGATGTAAGACATGGCAAAACTTTGGGCTCTCCACGGTGGTGTTATGCAGTATTTGGAGAAATCTATATTTCCCGCTACATCATCAACTTCTTTGGCTTTTTCCCAACATGCCATTTCAATAACTGCCGTCATTAGAGCAAATATCCAACATGACGCGATAACTTTGTACACTCCTTTATGTGTTACGTTTTTAATGTATTGAAGAGAATCCAGATACACTAACAGAAATCGGTCTATGCTTATTGCCATAAGAGCAAACAGTGTTCCATGAATACTTATATCGATAATACTTCCCCAGATCATACAGCCGATTTCTCCTAAAGGCCATTGGTGTGGCGTTATGTACAATGGAGCTGCTAACGGTAACGCCACAATACCTGTAAGCAGATCGGAACATGCCAGGTTTAATATCAACAATTCGCCGGGTTTTTCTCGCACCGACGGCATCTTCCAAAAGGCTGTAATAGTCCCTAAATTCATGACTGAAGTGGTGAGTATTAAAATTGGTACAAAAATTGCATATCCAATGTTCACATTACGGTTATCAGATGTTGAGTTCTGTATAAGAAACTCAGTTGTCATATCCATGATGGTGGGAAGTGTAAAACCTCAATAGGAAAAGTGGTGCATCAGATGAAAGCTTCGCGTTTAACTATAAGAAATTGCATTAACATTATTAACAATTGCAACGTTACACGAACAGATGGATGAGAATTAGTCCCGTTGATTCAATAATTTTCGTGACGTTAGATATATGTAGCCAATTAAATCGCTTTGAATAAAAAGAAGTCTTTGTTATACAACCTATTGTACCCACACATATTCTTTTGAATGTGCATGTGAGTTGAAGTACACGTTGCACAGCGTCATCATCCCGATATCTTGGGGGTATTTTTATATTTTCAGTTCTCCTACTCGTAAGTCTATTGTTCAGACACGAAAACGCAAGGGATTAAGTGAGTTGATTTGTAACTTGAATTCATAGTTAAGTTTGAAGCACCAATCACCTTATTTCAACATGTTAAATAGGGTGGATGCCTGTGTCAATAAAGGCTTGATAAGATCACAAGATTATGGAACACCAGTGTTTTTTGTGGTCTAGCGATCCTAGCGGGCCCCCTTAAAAATAAATAATGATATTTCTTTTGACAAAATACTAAAAACATTTGTTCCTAATTTTCACAAATTTTATGTATTTTAATGATTTTCCCCAAATTTTTTTTCCATGCATGTGAAGTTATACTAAAATACTCAAGAAGAATCATATTAATTTACATAATTTTGTCAAAATATGACAAAGAATGAAATGGAACTTTTGTGTTATGTTTTGAAGATTTGAGACTACTTTTGCCAATAAACGATATAATGAAATAAATCAAGTAACATTACTAATGTAATTTTTTTTAAATGTTTTGATGAATTTAGATATGTTATGCTTACAATAAGACAACAATAACATCTCTAAACACTGTTTGTAATTTTGACCCTTTGACACACTTTGGTGCCATTATTTCTTATTCTACCTATATGGATAGTCTTTCTACTAACACAAAATTTGATGAAAAGAGTATTTCGTTCAAATAAATAAACGTACTTTCAAATAGCGTTACAATAGCTATACTTACAGATCTGGAACGAAGACTAATAAACTCACTCAAATGTCCAACAATTAACCGTCAATCAAACGTTTAATTTGTAAAAGGAAATCTGCAAAACAAGAGGACTAGAAAGTGAAAACAAAAGGTGGAAGGTGAACGAAACAACGGGAAGACAAAGGGAATGGCTGTCGTTTGACTGATGCACTGTCAATTGTGCAAAAGCATAACTCGGTCATCTATAAACTAAGCTTTGTTGTGAACACGAATACTCTTAAATTAGAAGCCATCATTCAACATGTCCAATATCTTCCTTTTCCATGCATCAAACAAACGGTGATAACAGGGTCATCAGTACAAATTGTGATTTTTGAATAGTACTCTGACTCGGGCAAATGTCAGATGGCAACATTTCTGTCGGGCTGGTAACTTGTATGAGTCACCTGCCTGACTGGCTAATGGCTAAAAATGTTAAGAGTATACTCCTGAATGAAAAAGTATGTCATATCCCAGATTGGAGGGAGGCATGTGATTTCACAGAGGTCTGTCAATAATTTTGTACCAATGTTAATTCTTTACCACTTCAATCATACATTTAGGGATTATATGGAAAACTTTAGTGACTGTATCCACAATCTAAACTATTTTTATCTGCAATTCTGTGTGTCGGGCTCTCGAATGGGTATCTTATGGCCAATGAACGTTACATACTCCGGTGCCTGTATTTATTGTTTCTAATTCCCCTCTGCATACTCTATGTGTTCACACACATGAAGTTGATATGCCTTGCCATTTCTTTCAATTGTGCGAATATTCAATATTTCCTCGTAACATGATTTTGTGCCCTCGTCCGCTGGATTTATCATCCGAATTTTTTACAATCTTAATCTGTAATTCACGTTTTTAATCGAAAAAAGATAAGACCATTTATACAGTTATAATAATAGCTAGTATAGTGTCGAAACGCAAAGTTAAATCAAATATTGTCTGACACTTTGGGTATCTCAAATGGAAACCACAAATGAAATGAATATCAAATTATTAAACATGTGATTGCTTGTCTTAGATTTGAGATTTCGTAAATCAATATATATCTAACAAAGCAACAAAAGTTGATAAGAAAGTTACACGTTGAAACAAAAAACCGAAACATCCTTTTATATGTTTGTTAGTCCAATGTCTAGTGATTTAATCATTGTTAATATACAGTAAGCCAAAGAATTAAGGTACCAGTTATGTTCACCCCCGTATATCCTAAATAAAGACAAACATGTCAAAATTAAAACAATCAGTCAACACTTGTACTCTTTAGCTCCGATTAAGCTCTGATTTATTTGTTGAAATTGGTTGAGACTTAAAGACACGGTGATCTAAAAACCTAATGAAGAAACGAAATCAAAGGTTGCACTTTTGTGTTTGTGTTCTAATCAATTAAAGCACGGCGCTAGTTTTAACGTGCTAATCAATGGAAGCGCATCGTTAGTTCTCTTGTTAAACTAACGCTTGTGTACAAATCAATAGGGCATTTAATGCAGCAAACTGCAACTTTGAAATTGTTATCTTCCTTGGGTTTTGGGATCGCCGTGTCTTTATTTCTTGAACAATTTCAACGAATGAGATCTTAAGTTCGAGCTAAAGGATGCAGCAATTGGCTGCTGGTTCCAATTATGACATATCTGTATTTGTTTGGGATATGAACATGACTGGTACCCCCGGGCTGGTACCTTAATTGTTTGGCTTACTGTATTGTAATGTAAAAACGTTTTTTGCGATACACAATGCAACATATGATTACTTTAAAGTGGACATTGGATATGCAATTTTTCTTCCGATCTTAATTCTCGTCACTATCGTCATGAACGTTGGGACTATTGCAGCATTTTGGAAGGTGCCATCGCTGCGTGACAAACCCAGTGAGTTATTGATCTTAAACCTGGCATGTTCAGATCTGCTCACTGGCACGATTGTGTTACCTCTTGCGGCCCCTTCGTACATAACGCCAAACCAATGGCCTATGGGAGAAATCGGCTGCGCTATTTGGGTGTTTTTCATCGATATTAGCGTTCATGGTACTCTATTTGCATTAATAACAATAAGTTTAGATCGTTTCTTTTTAGTATACTTGGAATATCCGCAATACATTAAGAACGTAACACGCAAAAGAATTTACAGAGTTATCGCGGCAGGATGGTTATTCGCTTCGTTAACAGCAATTATAGAAATGGCGTTTTGGGAAAGAGCCAAAGGAGTAAATGACACTGCGGGTGGTATCACCGCCGCGAAGAGTCCGTAGTTTTGCCATGTCTTTCTTCTTTATTCTCTACTTATTTTCAGTCATTTTAGTGTGCATGTTAAGCGTAGCGTTTCTTTACCAACTCCGTCTTAGGTTGAACAAAACTAAAACACTGACACAAGAGTTGAAGGAGTCTTCCAATGAAAGTAAAAAACACGCAGCAGGCAGTAAATCGAATAATGTCATAGAGATAACGTCTGATGAAATACACAGCTCTCAACAAAACGTTATTCTTCCCAATCAAAAAAGCGTCCCAAACGCAAACGATAAAAATGTTAGAAATCGCTACATCAAACCAGGAATAACTCTAGTTGGTTTGGTATCAGCCATGGCCATTTGTATGTTACCATACTGTTCGTATGTGATTTATCGCAATATCGCTGCTGCTCTTGGTGAATGTAAAAACTGCAGTGATCCTGATATTCTCTATGGACTACTCCTGGTGCAATTTTGTAATACATGCATGGACCCATTTATATATGTTTTGACGCGAAAACGGATAAGACAATTCTACCGGGCATGTTTCAAACGACGATCGGCATACTGATGACTAGCTATGACTGTTGAGACAATGTTAGAGTAACGGGACTCACTGCTGCACTATTCCTAAATGCTGTACTTTCTTGGTGAATGTAAAATCTGCAGTGATACTGATATGCTCTATGGATTATTCCTGATGCAGTTTTGCAATGCAGGTCTTGACCCATTTATACATTTGTTGACGCGAAAACGGATCATCAGGCTATCTTACCGGGCATATTTTGAAAGACGCTCGGCTTACTGACGACTCATGAGACAATGTTAAAGTATTTTCGACTCACTGCTACACTATTCCTGAAACTTGAAGGTAAAAACTGCAGTGATCCTGATTATTCTCTATGGATTACTTCTGATGTAGTTTTTCAATTCATAAATATATCCATTTATACGCGAAAACGGATCAGACGATTTTACCGGACATATTTCGAGCGACGATCGGCTTACTGACGACTGATGAAATAAATTTTAAGTGACTGGACTCACTACAGTGACTACACCATTACCGTGCAACGGGAAAATGAGAAAATTATAATTAATGTTTGGACTTGATTTTTAGCGAAAGTATATGAAATTTTTTTTCCAGCGACAGAAAGTTACCTTATAATTGTGCACTTCCGGATCAACGAAATTTCAAGACTCATCCTAAAATCACTATAGTTTCGTAGATGAAAATCATTGCTCAAAACCACCCTAGCCTTGTACGGCTTGCACATCTGACAAATCGTTACAACTATCATAATAGGAATGTTTACCAACAAATGTGTATGAGATAAAACCACAATGACATGGAAGTACACAAAATGGGGGAACTTTCTGTCTGAAAAAAAAAAAAAAAAACCCTTTAAGTCGTTTCCTTGAGATCAAACCATTTTCACATGCAATGCATCATGGGTAAAATCCCCAGAACTGAAAGTTTTTGTCGTGGTGAATGTAAAAATTGCAGTGATCCAGATATTCTCTATGAATGTTTCCTGACATAATTTTGCCATGCTTTTGTCTTGACCCTGTATGGATCCATTTATTATTATCAGTTCGGTATGATTTCCTTTTCTGGAGGATCACTATTTCTAGATATATTACCCATCATGCACTGCATGTTTCTCTAGTTCTGGAAGTTTTTCCCGAACTGAACCGGGCATGTTTCGGCTTACTGAAAACTGGTGAGACAATGTTAAAGTGACAGGACTCACTGCTAAAATTCCTGAACATGATTTTGTCTCGGAGAAATTGACCAATATATTGTTTCCTCCAAATTGTGAATTTATAATTGAAGACCGAATTAAAAAGACTAGTTTACGTCACGTCAGTGAAAATGCGCGGCATGATTGTTTGCTGACCTGCGCAAAAAAAGTGCGCAGTAGTGCATTTTGGTCAGGTTGACAGGACGTCATACGCAAACTATAGTCTTTAATTCGGTCTTCAATTATAACACTTTAAATAAAACTATATCACTATATGTAACAAGTATTATTTTTCAGGTGACTAACTTTGGAATTAAAAGTGCTCAAACACATTACAAGTGAGAGTAGAAACAAATTCAAAGTATAGACCTCTGGAAAAGGCAAGAATGTGGGTCTTTAAAGTTTCAAGCGTCTCAACTTTTAAGCTTATTTCGACTGAATTTGAGTTAGGAGTTAAAATCTTTGGAAGCTTTCATTGAGACATAGTTGGCCTATTTGCACAAATCAGAATTTGCTGTATATAGTTTGGAATGACAAGAGTATTGAAAATCGACATAACAGACATAATCAGTAGCCAGTGGCGTAGCGTCATAGGGGCAGGGGGGGGGGCACGGGCACCCCCCCATCGATCTGAAATTTTTAAACATCCCACAGGAAAATTGCCGAAAAACGGCTTGTGCCCCCCAATCAGATCCGCCCCATCATGGTCGGTGCCCCCCATGTGATGACCCGCGCATTACCAATCAATCGTTAGACAATCATAAGAATTTGATTATCCATCTATTTCAGTCAATGTAAAGAGCCCATCATGTTCTTCGTTTTGCCCTTTGCCCATATACTAATAATATGTCACACATACTGCGCGAACAGGCGTGAGGTATATCTTTGTCAAAATCGGTGTGCCGAAAAATGATTAACATTTGCACAATGTATTGTTAATATCCACCAGACATTGTTTATTATAATAAACTCCTCAACAAAAGTTTGGAAAGTTTTTTCAAGCATCTGTATCTCAAATTATTTGTGACATATTCATATCGTGTTGCATATCAATGGATAGCTATAATACTCTTCTTTACAATGACACCCCATTTGAAACAATAACATTTTTCACGGTTGAGTACACGCCTTGTGAATGTAGTGAGGTCTCAAACAGCTAAGGCGAAAATAAAACTATTCCTATTTGATTTAAAGTTTTCAACAAGTTTTGAAATTTTCAACTCTGAATTATTTTGTAGCCGTGACTTTCTTTGTCTATTCCAACATTTGCACCAGACATTGGATAATTGCACAAAATGCTTGTCCCAAAACCTGTACTGACACATTAAAAAATCGAATTCCATAATATAAGGCGACGAAAAAAAGAAACTGTTCTACGGGCGGGCGGACGGACCTTTCAAATAGCGCCGGTCGGTCGGCTATTTTATTGGTTTATTTTTTTGGAAATGACCCCCCAAAAAATCACCAAAATCTGTAAATTTGCAATTTGTTCAAAATGTGGGTCGTTGGGGCCCGACCGGCCCGTAGAACAGGGTTTTCTTTTTTCGTCGCCTATATCCCATGCCTTTAAATTAACGCGGATGATGTTCATGTCAGCGTCAGGTTGGGCATTTTAACCATTGAATCGAATACATAACAGAATTCCATAGGGGATATTCTTTATAAATAGCTATAAAATAAAAATAATGATCTCTGGGTTGGTGTACATGTTGAACATGACCAATACCCAAATCGTGTAATGATATCGTCTCCCATGTTTGTTTTTGAGTCCATATTATTACAATGTCCTGGTCTCACTGCAAGACCCCCGTATCCCACTTTTATGGCAAAATTGTTCCCAGTCTTACGAAACGACCCACTTGTTTTATGTCAAATCCAAAGAGAATGGAGAAATTTCAATTATTTAAAAAAACACTTGTTCGACCGTTAAATTCCTCCATTCCCCTGGCGTATTATGACCGCTCCTAACAAAGAAGTGACGCTCGATCGTGCGAAGTGGCACTATAAAAAAAGGAGAGAAAATTCAGAACCGGTCGGATTCGAACCAGGCCGCGATCAGTAACTTGAGCAATGGAAAGGAAGATGCTACACATTACCTTAAGGGATAAAATTAAGAACACTGAAATAAGAGGTCAAACTCAAGTCAAAGACATTATGGTTAAACTCAAAGAACCGAAGATAACAGATGGACTAAACGGCTTACAGAATGGCAACCAAGAACAGGGAAAAGATCTAGAGGAAGACAGAAGAGGAGGTGGCGTAATGACATTACTGCCTACATGGGACCTACATGGACAAGAAATGCAAGAGACAGAGAACAGTGGAAGAATCATGAAGAGGGCTACGTCCAACAATGGTCGAACACAGCCTGGTGAGGTGGTGGTGAGTTACGATATAGGCCCTAACCACAATACTCGTTCAACTGTATGGCCAAAAATGATTCCAGGATGGATCCCTGCCATTGTAACTTGGGGACCGTTCACAAACACTTGTTAAGTGTTGCTAAAATTACAATTCAGCGAAATTTTAGACTGTCCAAAAAAGGCCAATCTTGCTCAAAAGGTAAAGTTGACTCATCGAAATAATTTCAATCCAAATTTCAACATTAACAGAATAAATAACCTCCGGTGCAAAACATTGCACCGCTGTCTGACCGTAGGTCTACTTGTATACCGCCGTTCTTCCGTGTTGAGAAACAGTTATGCTTTCCAAAAATGCCACTGCCAAGTACAAGAAATGGTTCCCTCTATTTTTGATAATTTTCTTTCGACTGTATCATTTTCCCCCGACACACTATATTGTGTATCTATTGCCTGACTAATGTAACCCGTGCACCTATGTGTCACGTACACTGCGTAAACGACCAGTTGTAGCGGAAGATGTCGCAATCAGGATCACATTAAACGCGTCATCTTGGTATAAACTCGTGAAAATTGGGTGACTATACCATAAGAGTTTGCGTCTGTAACAGAATTTTTTTGTTGTTGTGGTTTTTTTTTGTTTGTTTTTTGTTTTGTTTTTTATTTATTTAGGTTTTTTTTTTTGATGAGTGAATTAATGTTGGATTAACTTGGATATACATGACCATAATAACCATACTCTCTCGCTTCAGGTTTATAGTAACAACGATATACACAAAACATATATGTGGAAATTCAGGCAAAAGGTCACGCTTACGTCACTAAAGTTTAATGGTTCACCTTGCAATTTCCTTTCCTAGTCTGATCTCAGTGTTGCTATAAAACAGACAATTGCAATCATAGCACTGCATATTCTACCAGTAAATTACCTCTCATCAGTAAGCGTAAGAGTTTGAACATCTCGCACCATGCCTTTCTACGTTGCTTTACCGAACTCAACTTATAATATTGAGGTGAATATTGCGTATTCAATTTTAGTACCATTACTTATTGCCATTACTACTGTAATGAACTTGGGAACGATTGTAGCCTTTTGGAAGCTACCATCCTTACCAGGTGGTGTATGACGTGCAGTCCCTAAATTCAGTAAATTTTCATCGTCAACCGTGTATTTGAATGGGATTATTTTGAAATTTTAAAACGCTTGAAATATCACAAACAAATAGGCCTATGTTGATAAATAATATAAATACAAGCTAAAACCGTTGGGGTTCGATAATGAACCCCACAAAACTAACCAAGTATATGGAAAATGCCATACGGCCGGGCGGTTTCACGAGTTGCCGGCTCGATCGTGTCATCCGCCGCCTGATCCTTACGAGAAAAACCCAGTGAGTTACTGATCTTGAACTTGGCGTGTTCCGATCTGATAACAGGTATATTTGTGTTACCTCTGGCGTCTCCTTTGTACATAACACCAAATCAGTGGCCATTTGGAGAAATTGGCTGTGCTATTTGGATATTTTCAGTCGATATCAGCCTTCATGGAACTTTGATTGCCCTGATGACAATAAGTATCGACCGTTTCATATATGGAGTATCCGCAGTATATCAAGAAAATAACACGTACAGGAGTTTACAAAATAATCGCTGCTGGTTGGATATTTACTTTTATTACAGCTATCATTGAAATGGCATTTTGGGAAAAAGCCAAAAGTGTGAGTGTAGTAGCCGCTATCTAGTATTGACCATTCCAAGTACTGCTTGTCACCCCCTCGTAGAGTAGAGAGTTTTGCTCTCTGTTTCTTCCTGATTCTCTACCTGTTTCCCGTAATAATAGTGTGTATGTTGAGTACCAACTTCATCTTCGGCTGCAAAAGACAAAACTCATGGCGCATGAGTTAAAGGACTCGGCATATGGACGCCATTCAAGCGATGATAAAATCGCAGCAACCCCAGATGAAGATAAAGCTTTGGCGCATGTTTCTAAACAGAAGAACAGGTGTCAACCGATTATTCGAAAACGGTACGTTAAACCAGCAGTGACTCTAATTGGTTTAGTGTCAGCCATGGCCATTTCTATGTTACCATACAGTTTCTATGTGATCTACAGTGATATTGCGTCTTTAAGCGGTAAATGTGAAAAGTGTAATACTCTTGATGTTATCTACGGATTGATTTTGATGCAGTTTCTTAATGCATGTTTCGACCCATTTATATATGTTTTGACGCGTAGGAGAATGAGGACGTTGTACAGACGAGGATTGGAGCTTTGAATATACGTGGAAATAAATTTCATTGTAGTTTAACATTCGCCGTAACACAACAATATGTCTCTTGGCAAAATTCGCCATTTTAGTACCATATTTGATGCAGACATGAAACGACCATACCTCTGAAATCGTCAGAAAATGTTAAAATCCTCATCTTTTTACTTGCGTAATATTGGAAATTAAACCACGGATGCTGTTATTTCACGCAAATGGCACATAACGTCTGTACAAGTTAAAGTGTCAGAGATATTCGAAAAGAGAAGGACTATTCCCAGTTCTGATAGCTTCTGATACCTGTACTCAACCCTCATGGTTCAAAAAGACAAGATCCCAGCAAACACAAAACGTTTTCGACATCATTCGCAAAAGGTTAGAAAAGGTTGTCAGAAAACGTTTAAATGTCGGGTTATATAAAGGGTATATTAAGAGTATAAAACGTTTTTATAACCTTAAAAAACATTTTTTGATAATCTAATGCTCAGCAAACAAAAATGTTTTACAGAAAACGTTTAAATGTCGGGTTATATAAAGGATATAAAAACGTTTTAATAACATTCCAAAAACATTCTCGAAAACTTGATACAAAACATTTTAAACAGAATGTTATTTTGGGGTTGAAAAAATATTTTGCGAAAATTGTTTGCCCAAAATATTTTCAATAACGTTTTAAAAACATTTTCATGACCTTTATATAACCCGACATTTAAATGTTATTAAAAGGTTTTGAAAAAAACATTTAAAGAACATTTCTGTACTTGCAGGGTTCAGATATTTTAACATAATGTTATTTAAGTATTGACACAATATTTGGCAAAAATGTTTGCAAAATAGTTTACAATAACATTTTTGAAAACATTTAAAAATATTGTTGTAGTGTGTTTTTCATACAAAACGTTTTAAAACGTTATCATGACCTTTATATAACCCGACATTTTAATGTTATTAAAACGTTTTACCTAAACCAAAAGCCAAAATATAACTTATTTAAAACGTTTTTTTTAAACGTTTTTGTGTTTGCTGGGATGGACGCGATACAATCTACAACGTAGAACACTGTTGTATGGACTTCCTGACTATCAAATCAAGTGACTCGGCCGCATACAAAATATTGCTGTCAAATTGTTACTGTTACCGGATGTTTGAAGTCAAAGACATTTAGTAAACTTGTAACTTGTAAATTGGGGACGATTTGAAATGACCGCCAATTATATATGATATTTATTGCCAGAAATCTGGGGAAAAAGACACATGCAGAACCAAAAAGGTACCATTTTGTCGATGGAGCAAAGTTCAACAAACCATAACCCCGCTTCTGGATATCGTTTGAAGTCAAATGATATAATACAATTTTAAAGCTTATTATATTTTCTAAACATGGAATAAAACAAAATTGACCGGTCGGGGCTGACTTTACGGCTCAATCGTGGTGTACGGTCACAAATGTCTGTGATATTAATAAAAGAAAACGACTGTCTATAGTGGGAATTCCAATTGAATGAACGCAGCTTTCAATAGCGTGACGAATTTTTGCGTACACTGCGCGATGTACGCCGGCGTGTGCGACTGTGCGTGAGTAACGCGGAAGTAAATCCAACCATGCCAACGCACTCGTGATTGGATAGCATTGTATCCAAGGTCGTGCGTTCGCGTTGTAGTTTGAAATACGCAATATACGATCGCGGTTGGATCGAGTGCAGCTGTTAAAAGCTGCGTTCATTCAATTGGAATTCTTACTATAGACCAATCCGAGAAGCGTTTACTGTATTTGGCCCTCTATTGACGGCAACACAGATGTACCAGAGCGGGAGATTTAATTCGTAATTCAATACTCATGATTGTGTATTGAATATCACTGTTGTGTACAATTCCCGGGTACAATTCTGTATAGCACACTAAATAATGGATGGAACCCCCGACCTCGGGACACCGCAGTTTTACATCGGGGACACCGCAGTAATGGCGAAGTCGGACAGGTGTATAGTTAGTACTTTTTGTATACTATCATAATAATTTGCTATCAAACACGTCAAATGACACATGAGCTTGATATGCTAAATGCATTCCGCATAATATCGTATACAAAATAATATAAGAAATTCGATATCATATTTGCCTTAAATCCGGGTTTGTTTTCCAGGTACGTGATAAGCTACCGTAATGTACTGTACACCACAAACTTTCATAAAGACGCGTATAGTAACTACTTGTTCGTCGTATAAAAAGGGTGATTTTGTTCAACAATGTTTAGTTAAAATATTAATGATATTACCCGGGAAACTTCCAAATTGGTTAGTATAAAGCAATTTGACCAGTTTGAATTATGAATTAGTTCATTTGGCTTTCTCGAGACAGTTAGTCCGCGTGTGATAAACTCGTAGCGCGCGATGTGGCGCGAAGGGAATGCGCCCCACAGATACATCGGCTTTGATCGCGAGTAAATCACACGCGGACGCTCCGCGTGTCGGGAAAGTCAAATAAACTATATCATGATGTAGATTTCATAATTAAAATACAGAAACGCGTAATTATTTTTCTATAGATAGCCACGATAAGTTGAGGATATGATAGAAATATGATAAGTTCTATGTAATCATATCTGACCCTAAGGCAAGGCAAGATACATGAGATTTATACACAGAGGTCCCAAGTTCAAATCCTGCTCAAGGTGAAAAAGTATTCTTCTTGACCTGAATTGAAGGAAATTATTAATTTCAACCAAGCAAATATTCATAATTTATTTTGATGTGATGTACAGAAACCTTGAAATACTTAAATGGTAAATTGATAATACGTGGATCCTTATCTCTAACGGAAGCAAGTTTGTACCGAAATTCCTTCCTGCAAGGTAATGGGTGTATTGCATAACAATAAATACAGGTCGGGGTTAATTGTTATTGTTATTGTTATTGTTATTGTTATGCGGGAAGAAATTTCTGTCACGTGACATGTTGAAACATTCTTATCGAAAACAAAACCTATTTGACAATTATTAGCACATCTATGTTTAATTGCATATGATTGTTAAAATGACCCTGTTTTGTTTTAAATGATTTGTATTCTTTTACAATTTTTCAGTGTTATGTACACAGTCAATTTTAAGGCAAAGGTACTGTGATTTGGAAGTCATACGTGGGTTGAAATAAGTTTGACTATACGAAATATTCGTCAAATAACCGATTTCGGTTCCTCAATAAAGTTCCAAGTTACAAAGTACAATGTTTTTTGCCTCACTATTATATTGTGTTATACCTTTCGAGTTCTTTAATACCATTGATATAACTCAATTCGTGTGTCTACACCCTTGCTATGGAATCAAGTAAATTAAAGAGAAAGCGCCGCTCTGAAAAAAATGAAAGAGAAAATCGAGGTTTGTTCATGCTTTTACCTCCATTTTACAATAGCAAATCAATTAATAAACATGATGAAATCTGACCTCATTGCCGCCGATGATATAGGTTTCAGCTGATTCCGGCTCACCCTGGATAAAGATAACAAATCATACTAATAATAACTTTAGAGTAATGCCATCGAGAGCTTTGATGTTTGTTTGAATTTACCTATGAAAACTAGATATCTGTAAAGCAAACAAAAATTGACAAGAAACTCTCACGAAACCCTGCCAAGCAAAATTGTGAAATTTATGAAGAATATGTGTGGGAAAGCAGCAGTGGCATAGTCATTGGCCGGAGCGCCGGTGCTCGTCCCCCACAAATCATGGACCGTAGGTACATCACACTGATCGTCGGTACACGACGGTCCATAGGTGGGTTTTTAAGTGAAGACGTGATGAAGACATTTGGGTAAAAGTGCCCCAAAAGCACCAAATTCGGGCAGATTTTGGTGGTGGTTTTTTTTTGTATATACTGATATGGGTTGCAAAAAACAGCAAATTAGTAGATCATGTAGATAGGCCTATAGTTAGGTCGGTTCAAGTCAAGAAGAAGATGGAGGAGGAGAAGAAGAAGAATGAGGAGGATAAAAGAAGAAAAAGGGAATAGAAAGAGGAGGAGAAGAAGAAGAAGGAGAAGGAGGAGAAAAAAAAAAGTTGTTTTGATTTAATCAAACAAGTTCAAGGTTATTTAAACGAGAATGAAAGTTTTAATTATCATTCCTTATTATTTAGGTACCCAGCAAACACAAAACGTTTTCGACATCATTCTCAAAAGGTTATAAAAGGTTGTCAGAAAACGTTTAAATGTCGGGTTATATAAAGGGTATAGACGAATCCAAATACACGCATTCCTACACCTGACTAGCAGCCTTTAGTTGGGTAGCCGTCGGCTACAATGCACCCAAAATGTGAAATGATTCGGCCTTGGCGGAAATTTTAAACTGCATTCCATCACCCGTTTTACACCTTCCGCGAAAACACAGGTAGACAAAAGAATGATTAAAGTTTACAACACAATAGGACCTATAGTTCCCTTCGGCAAAACACACAGCTTCTACATGGTCTATTCGCTGTTGAAGTGACATAATATTCGGATTAACTACACCATATCAAACGCTACAAATGGATGTAGGCCTACTTGCGAACAAAAGGACTATGTATGAATAGATGCGACGGGATTACCTGCGGAATTATCTCTATTGTATATATATTATTCTATTAACCCTCCTCGTCCTTGCATCTTCTCTAGGTGTTAGGCGGCTTTTATTTGCACAATGGGGCGCTCAAAACACCAGGTTGGTGCTAGCGGCTACCCAAAGATGGCCGACCAAATCCTGACCATGACTTGGCTCGTTGGATTCGTCTATACCGTAAACGTTCGCCTAATGGCGCTTTTGGATTCTTAGAAATGTGAGAGCGCCATCCTTGTAAAATCTCAACAGCATTAAGGATACGTATATGTTAAATTGAGCAACCTGGACATAATGCCTCAGAAAACAACATCGTGACATGACCCAATACTTTAGGTCACTAGGTTAGTTGCTAGAGCAGCAAATGTCGCACACCTCTTATAACTTAGTAATTTAGGCATAGACCTATACAGCCTATTTTTGTTGCCGTTTGTTCGCAGTGCCAATTTATCTAAAAAAATATATACGTGCTATAATATGGAAAAATATATAAGAAAATTAAAATTAAATTAAAAAAAAATCACAATATTCGTTCGTAAAATGGGGAAAAATCCAAAAACATTTCTTGACCCTTCTTCAATGAGAATATTAAAAAAATATGAAGAAATTACAATGTTATAAAAAGATTGACCAAAATGAGTTAGGTATAACGTATCATTCACCATTCAAGGCGCAAGGGTGTAATTTGGGGGGTCTTTTTTGAGGGTATCGGGGTTCCAATATAGCTTGGCAGACAAGATGTTTTAATTCAGCATACCCGAATGAACCAAAATGATTTGGTTGCCAGCTTTTACGCGAACTTGCCGCTTGATGCTTAAATAAGCACATTTCAAAAATAGACCAAGTCTATCAATTTTCTAGTTGAAATTGTATGGATGGTCAACCGTTTTGAAAGGAGAAATAGAATCTACGCATTCTACTCAAAGGTTACTCAATTCATACATTTTTTTCTTAAACAGAAGAACAATGGAATTGAACAACATCTTCTGGATTATTGCGATGATATGTAGAGTGCAGAGTGTATCATACCGAAACGTCAGGAGTGAGACTGATGAGCAGCGATGTGAGGCAATTCGTTGTTTATAATGAAAGTATTAAATCGTGTAATACTATTACGTCAAACCCTTTCTTTCAAGTTATTTTATTAACGTTAACGTTAGCCCCTATAAATTGTAATACTTCGGTTTGTGTTATTTATTAATTTATATCAAAGGGAACCAATCTTTCCTTAGTGACGTATCCAAGCCTTCTACAAGCCTCGCAACAGAGATTGAAGATGTCTTCGTTAGGAAATCGGCTTTGTTCTCGGCAAGAGATTTCAAAGGATTAGAATCTTTAATGACTGAAGATTCCATATTAGTTCTTGATGGTCAGAAGCCTGTTATCAGACCAGTCGGTAAATATATTAAGTAACTATTCAACTATGTAGTAGACTGGCCCCAAGTAACGTAACTAATTTTACGTACTATAACAAAAACCAACATATGTCCATCCATACATGTTCATGTATAGGTCTATTGATGACCCTTAGCCACGGGTATATAGCGCAACTTTATAGGCGGCTATTTAGGCCCACATGCGCAGAATCCTAGTCACTCGTCATATATTAGTAACCATAATGGTCAGGATCAGCTCACCGAGTTTCATACGAGTAGACTGGCACAATTAGCAGTAATTTCTTTGCCCAGGATTTAGAAATATCAAGGTAACTCAAATTGTCCACGAGAACCGAAATAGATATTTACGCCGCTCGAACTTTTACCCCATTAGCACTTGTGCACCTGTCAGACTACCGTGTCGTCTGATGCTGCGGCAAGCGACAATACGTACCCGTCAATGATATTATTCAGGCTAAAATGTAATATAAGTTATGATAAATAATTATATGATTTTTTTTAGATGTGAAGATCTCAATTTTGATGACTTGGGGAATGCTGCTGTAAATTTAATCTGTAAATTATTGTATTTGAGTCTCTGAATGGCCTCTGCCTCACTGTGAATAAAAGATCGTCCCAGAAGACAACGAAGACCCGCTTGGCGGATAGCATTTTCCTCTTGGTTGGGCTTTGAAGCCATTGGAAAAGGCGTTTTATTAATATACCAAGTTTAATATACGCATGTGCTTTTTATTCTATATCTCAGCCAGAGCACACCAAATGAGAGACTATTTGATTGCAAATCCCGACATCGATCATGTGCGTTGTGATCCCATTGACTTCGGTGAGGAAAATGGAATAATCTGGGCCGAAGGTATTCACACTGACTATAATAAGCAAGACGTCAAGATCGATTCATTGAGGTTAGTAGGCCTAAAACCGGGAATGGGGTGGGGATATACCTACTCAGGTTTGGTTTGATTATGGCGGTGAACCGAGAGATTGGAAATGTTTTGAATCTGTGTTTGAATACTTGAAATTGAAAAAAAAAAATACAAAAACACATCCCCACACACACATATAGACATGTGCACATTCACACGCAAAAAGGAGGCTATAAGCACTATAAACACGCCGATATTCCTTGTATGTATACCATAATTCTTGCTGTCTCGAAGCAGAATTTATTTCTGCGCATTATGACGCCTCATTTGTTGCGATCGTCCCAATATTGATGTCACAGTGTCGACGTCCTATACGATAAATATAAATTTAATACTCCGTTGGTGAGCGACGGGCGAGTGGTATTTCACCGAACGCAAGAAAAGGAGTTCTATCTGATTGGCTAGCAATCGATCGCTTAGGTCGCTTAGTAGTCAACTACAAACTCAAAACTGAGCAATGTATTCAATTCGATTGAAATCGATATTCTATTATTGACGTAGATAAAGAGAGTGATAGTGTGTCAATAATGTACATTGTATTGCACCTTGATTCTACATGCATTCCTTTATATAATTATTTTCTCAAAGAGTTGAAATGATCACAATTTTTACCCAGGATTTCAAAAGTTTACCGCAAAATTGCAGTTAAACATATCCACAGCAAAATACCGGTCCTCACTAATTAGTGCATTTAATTTCCAGTTAGTGTAATTAAGATAAAACCTGTGATTTATCTGACAACAAATAAAATTTTCTTGCAATAGAAATATCATATGGGATACTGATATTGTATGCCGCAACCGCCACAACGTGGAGCTGCTACACGTAGCTGACTTTTTGCTCCGTGGAGCCAAATTGACCAATCATGATCATGTTAGAGTTTTTCATTACTCGGAGGTAAAACTGACCAATCAAGTACGACTTACTCATTACGTGAAGCGAATTTATTCATTAAGAATTTGCCAGACGAGCGTCACGTAGTTGCAAGATATCCTCGGTCACGAAAGTTATGATTCAAAAAGTAGTTTATGAAAAGTACGAACCGACTTATTATTAAGATGGACATGCACTCATAAGAAACTCATACCGGGACTCATACAGTATTGTACATAACTATATAGCTAGGCAGAGTGGTGGTAAACCATGCACACAGTTCTGCGATCTGCAGTGTATCGCCGGGAGCTAATTTGTATAACTTGCGCGGTGTGGCCTGCGGATTTCGACCTTCAGCAAACTGCAAACCAGTTCGGATTTACTTTATATACTAGTAGTAGGGATGCCCACTGTCCATACAGTTTCCACTAGAACGATTTTTCATTTACTGTGTGCGTGCACTCACACTCGTATTGTCTATGGAGAAACTGATCGATACAAGAAATCCCAGGCCTGTTAAATGGCGTACATACTTGTTTTTGATCCAAATGTAGGCCTATATCAGAGTGTTTCAAGAAATTCCTGATTCCACCGGAAAACATTAACCAAATTTTTTCCTGATTGGTCAGTAAATAGAGAGGACCGTCCTCCATGCAGAGATCAACTTTTTTTAATTAAAAATTTAATGAGATGAGAACTACAACAGGTTGAAGTGACACCATTCCGTGCATCAGGTGTTCAAACGCAATTATTTCCGAATTTGGAGTGAATCAGACAAGCAAACTTACATAGTCATAAAATGTAACTATTTTTGAAGACTAAATGTACAGGATGTTAAGAAATTTAAGAATATTTAAGCCTACCGCGGCCCATCATCTCAAATCATGCACTTCTCACTACATGTCCATTTCATATGCTATCCATCATGGCTTCCATGCACACACAGTGTATTGCTCAATGTATTAAAGATAACCTTTGAGTTGGAGCAAATTTCTCAAAATTGGTAGTGATTAATATTACCAAACTTATGCCATGATGAAATATAATAATTTTTGAAGATAAAATGTGCTGACCGTAAAAGATTGAACAATGTTTAAGACTACCGCCATTCATTTGAAATAATGCACTTATTGTTCATCTCTTCTATGGAGATATTTTCCATGGCGGCCATCTATGATCATGCTTGCGGTTTCATCAAACAAACCATGGGTTTTGAGGTCTTATATTTTTTGTTGTATGTCAACAAAATCGATTAAATTTTCAGGATGATCTTATTTTCATGTTGTTATAAGCAAATATAATGTTCCAGATAACGCTAGTTAATAAATACATTAAGAAAAAGTACCTTAAAATTGCACTTTCTGTTAGTAATCCTTTTTTGACTTTAACTTTTTAACATGTTCGAGCAGCCCTATATAAAACCGTAACACCCAAAAGGCCATATCTCTGGAATGAAACGTCCGATTAAGATTATTTAAACGCCAAAATGTTTCTTTCATCAATTCCCAGCCAATAAGTTAGGTCTGAATCAATTTAAAAGTACTTCAATTTTTAGTGGACATGCCTACTAGTAGTAGGCCATACATACTGTAGTTACTGTCCGTTTTCCTATACACAATACTCAGTGCGCTCACCATTGACGCGTGACCTCTACAAATAGTGTATGTTAGAAGTATAGGCCATTGCCTAGTTGACGTCACTGTGTAAAAAATAACCGGCCAATATTTAAAGTATTCTCTGAAATTCTAGAAAATATAGTTTTGTAACATGTCCTAAATTTTTAGCTAATTTAGGTATTTGAAAATATTGGTACTTTTGTACCAAAAAATATGAAGAAATTATTTCTAAACCGTGTTAAGTCATTAAGCTTCTCATTTTCAAGAACGCTGGTTAACAATAAGCAGACTATTGTCTCATTTCGTAAACAAAAGCGCACAGTATTGTTACCTTGCGTTCGCTTTATAATCGTTCACCCAACTGAAACTATAATACCAGCTCATTGCTCATTGCACAGGTAAAACAGACACAAGTGCAGTGTGTATTTAACCAGAGAAGATCTGATGTAACATAGTTGAGCTGTTTTCATTGAGTGTTATCTTGGTTTAATAGCTTTTAATAGGGTTTAAGTCCTTCAAAGGTCGTGGTGAGTTCTACTGTAGACATGACTGCATCATGATTATTTTAAAGTCAACAACATTCAAAAATATGATCACCGTGATAGTATAAGAGTATCAGTACCGTGGGTGTCAGTGATCCTGGCCTGACACAGTAGACAAACAAACAAACAAACAAACACGCCACACACATGACACATGCATGCAAGGTAACATTGACTATACACTAATCAAACAATGGTATTGATCCTGTACAACTGGTCGTGGTTTATTAACAATCGATTCATTTAAAATCCCCATAGTAAACATTAATTTTCGCAAGAGTTTTCTCTCTCTGGAACGAGGATGCATCCACTGGCTCCGCGTAATGAAAAGACCTAACATGATTGGTCAATTTAGCTCCGCGAAGCGAAAAGTATTACGCGTAGCAGCTCCACGTTGTGGCGGTTACGGCCAGCCATATATTGATCATGCGAAAATCGTAAAACATAGAATAGAAACAGTGTGGCAGGCTCTCAAAATCTCAAATTGTATGCTTAGCCTGAGTCGCACGGCCTATCTCGAACAAAATCACCATGCGTAGTTGTTGAAAAACGTGAGGATTCATCGTACTATCACGGCAATTTTTAACACGAAGATATAGGGACGATGACGGTGTGCAGCGTAACCCAAGGTTTGAAAGTTGCAGCAAAATCCTATTGCCTTGTATTCAGTATACATTGAAGGAATTCTGTTCAGCTCTCGTTGGATTATTCTTTTTGTTTCATGTATTTGGAGGCGATCACGACATGTGATAACAATATTGTCATTATTCACATCAGTGACCAACTGATCATTAATTCACGTAATGTCAAATTGAAAAATGAAAATTTCAATATTGTTTTCTCACTAACAAGGTCCTAAATGGCCCAAGTTGTCATTTCAGTGGTAAAGTCAAATTCCAAATTTACTGATTGGGAGATGTAACCCTAGGTCTTCCACTTCTTGTCACCTTCTTGGTCACAGAAAACAGTGAATTAATGTTTTAATATGGGATTAAGTAAACAGTGACCACTGATGTGAATAATGACACTTTTTTAAATTGATTATTACATGTTTTGACCACCTCCAAATTCACGAAATAAGAAGAATTATTATTAGCGTTTCTTTGACATCTATGGTTCAATGCATAGGTACCGCGTGAACGTTGTAGTGCAGGGCGATATATTCAAAATTGTATTCATCTATTGCTATGGTAGTTAATCCGATTAATTACGTCACTTCTGCGGCGAATAGTGAATATGCTGAGACCCGCTCGTGCCAACGTGTTGTGTCCTTGGGCAAGGCACTTTATCCTCATTGCCTCATTTCAAATATATAGTTTTAGTTTTGGTTTTGGTTTTGGTCACGTGGTTTCCTATTGTCCTGCCTAACCACTTGAATCACAAGATATCGAACTCTTTGTTTCTACCTTTTGTTTAAAACTAAACATTTGTGACAGGTAGTGTCGGTTTTGGTTTCAGTTTCTTATAAGTGGTGTGACGAATAAAATTACAGGATTTTCGAGTTACCTGATCTAAGTATACAAAAGAAATGTTTAAATTTCGCAGTGCAATATTCACGAGCAGAGAAGTCGAACAAAACAGTCTACATTTGAAAGCATTGATTTAGTTTGAAAGCATTGGCTTGAGACTACGAAATAGCCTAAGCTGATTTCACTGTGAAAATATATAGACCATCGAAATATTTGCATTCGACATTACAAAAGGAGCCACTACTGTAATTGTATAGGTGCTATAAACAAAATCGATTCATGTCCTTAATCCCATGTACCAGAATCGATGGAAGGCCATTATATGACCTCTAATAACCTAATGACTTTTACTGAAGCAATTTTTACTGCAAAAAGTAGAAGATAGAGGGGAGAAGATTGGAGTGTGTGTGTGTGTGTGGGGGGGGTGGAGGGCAAGGGGATATGGGCCGGGAGAGAGAGAAACATATGAGCGAGAGCATTGGAAGTGAAAGAGAAGGGGAGGAGAGCTCGAGATGAAGATATCGAATGTAGGGGAGGAGGAGGGGAAAGGGTAATTTAGGAAAGAGGTGGTTATATAGGGAGGGCAGCCCTCCCCTTAAAGAGGTATGGGTTGTGCTTCCTGGGGATAATAAACTAATTCATAATCAAATCATCTCCATGCATCGTTTATGTTTCATACAAACAAACAAATTCCCCACCCCACCCCATCCTTCAGTATACGCGCATGTATATGATTTCTAGGCCTAGAACTCGTGAGTGTAATATGCCACCTACCTTCGACAGAGAGCATCAACTGTCGTCCGCGGGATAGATTTCCGATATCAATCATGATAATAATTATGTTAGCACAATAGGCTATTGTATACTTCTGGTTATATACCCTATACTGTGTCCTCCCGCATAATAGTGTTATGATTGTAGATCAGATCAGCTCTACTTTTTAATCCCTTGATTTTTGGTTTCTGAACAAAAGAGAAACCAAAACTATATATTTGAAATGAGGGAATCTACCATGGCGATTACTGCCATGAAGATATCGAGGCGATGACACTGCCTCATTTCAAATATATAGTTTTAGTTTTAGTTTTGGTTTTGGTCACGTGGTTTCCTATTGTCCTGCCTAACCACTTGAATCATAAGATATCGAACTCATTGTTTCTACCTTTTGTTTAAAACCGAACATTTGTGTCAGTCAGTTTCGGTTTTGGTTTCAGTTTCTTATAAGTGGTGTGGATCATAAAATTATTTGATTTGAAGATACCTACTCTAAGTATACAAAAGAAATGTTTAAATTTCGCAGTGCAATATTCACGAGCAGAGAAGTCGAACAAAGCAGTCTACATTTGAAAGCATTGATTTAGTTTGAAAGCATTGACTTGAGACTACGAATTAGCCTAAGCTGATTTCACTGTGAAAATATATAGACCATCGAAATATTTCCACAGACATTACAATAGGCACTTGACAGATTATGACTTCAGTGTTATAAACACTATATTATACACAACTCTATTTATGTGCATGTCGCATGACGGAAGATCAATATCATAGAAAGCTGGTTTAAACTAACTTTTATTCAATTTATTTATTGGAGAATAGAGAGAGAGAGATAGAAGAGATCGCCAGGGAAAGAGGGTAGGCCTATGTGTGTGTGAGGGGGAGGGGGTAAGGGTAAGGGAGAAAGAGAAACAGAGGGGAGAGAGCATTGGAAGTGGGAAGGGAAGGAGGGGGAGAGGGGGCTCAAGAGTGGAGTGGAATAATAGGGAAGAGTCGATATCGAGTGTGGGGAGGGGGGGAGGAGGTTATATATAGGTGGCGGAGGGAACATAGGTAAGAGGTATGGGTTGTGCTTTCCGGGGAATAATCTAATTCATAATCAAATCATCTACATCATCATGCATCGTTTATATTTCAGACAAATAAACAAAACACCCCCACCCCCACCCCTCAATATATGCACATGATGTCTATGCATAACTTGGGTGTAATTTTATGGTGTCATGGAAGTGTGCCATCTACGGCAGAGATCATCAAAAGTCGTCCGCGTTGATAGATATCGATAATGAAAATGTTAGCACAATAGGCTATTATATACGTATGGTTATAGGCCTTTATATACCCTCTTGTGTCCTCCCAGCACAATAGTGTTATGATTGCATACCAGTTCATCTCCACATTTTAATCCCTTGATTTTTGGTTTCTGAACAATAGAGAAACCAAAACTATATATTGAAATGAGGGATTGCCTAACTGGGAGATGTGGTTGGGTTGGATTGGATGTTTGTATAGTTGTTTGTTTCAATGTTGCAATATTGGCGCTGATTAAGCTGCTGCCTGCAAATTGCATTGTGTCTGTTTGGGTGTGTTTAATGTACAATTCTAGCAATTTGACCTGCGGGTCACGATTTGAGTTTGAAATAAAACCTTCCTTTTTTTTTATAGAATATTCCAATGAGCGCCAAAACATTTAATTTCAAGGATACAGAACACAAGGCAATAGGACTTTGCTGCAACGTTCAAATCTTGGGTTACTTTCATTTAAATGTACACTGCGACATCAATATTTAGACCATTGTAACAAATGAGGTGTCATAATGCGCAGAAATAAATTCTGCTTCGAGACAGCAAGAATTTTGGTATACATACAAGGAATATCGTACACGATGTACTCAAAACTCAGCATATTCACTATTCGCCATAGAAGTGACGTAATTAATCGGATTAACTACCATAGCAATAGATGAATACAATTTTGAATATATCGCCCTGTACTACAACGTTCACGCGGTACCTATGCATTGAACCATAGATGTCAAAAAAACGCTAATTACTCGCACCTGTAAGATAAGTATCTTTGAAAAGAGCGGTATTGTATTCAATCTGTGATTACAGACATACGCAGGTGATGACTGCAACCTGCTTGTAGTGTAGGGCAATCTATTCAAAAATTGCATTCATCTATTGCTATGGTAGTTAATCCAATTTTTATGTCACTTCTACGGCGAATAAACACGCTGATTGAGGTCAACACGTATATACAAACATGACTATTGCTGATTCTAATAGGTGTAAGTTGGAATATGTGCAAATATTTCAAATATAACAAGGAAAAAATCAAGTTAAAATTTTTTTTTTTTTACATTATGGCTTAAGACATTCAGGTATTGCTCATTAAATCGATAACATAGAGCTGATTTATTTTTGGAGCTTAGCTCAAAAAACTAGTAACAATAATGTGGAACTTATCTATCTTATTTATAATCTCAGGTTTATGATTGTCTTCAGACGTGTCGGTACCAAGCTTCAAGAATTCGCCATAGCCCTGTTTCAATAAGTATCTGCTTTATTTGTCTTCACCTCCATACCGCAGCATAATGGCCATTGGATTCTACAACTGCTAAATAGTTCATTATCATATACCTACAATGCTATCTACTGAAGATAACTCATAGTAAATGTGGTCAATATTGATATATAATGAAAATATACTGAATACAAGATATTGTTTATTAGCATTAAACAACAGTCGCCTAATCACATGGTGCGTAGCAAGATAAGACGTAGCAAGATAAAATGGTAGCAAATTTGTGTGTAGCCCGTGGTACTTTGCGCCACGGAGAAAAGTTTTTCGATGTATGGGAGGCGTCGCCGATTTCCCCTCACTTACTGTTTATTTATATAAGTTGTTATTAGCATATAATATGTATTTCACATGTAAAACATTAGCCATTTAGTGTTAAAATATCACAGTAACACCATAACCATAATTTACACATACAACCTCATGAATTCACTAATAGCTATATTCGCTTATTTAGCCCAATGACCATGTTGACCAGGCCCTTACGCCACGGCCAGCCTTAAAAAAATAAACAGAGGTCCACTTTTTGCTAGTTTGTCGAAAAATGTTAATTTTTTGGAAGTTCCTCAATAAATCATGCTTACGGGCCTGATGTTACAACCAGCACGCACTTATTTAGCCCCTTGACCATGTTGACAGATGTCCTAGAGTGTCATGTGGCATTCTTATATTATATTGTGATGTTATTAATGAGATGCAAATTATTTGTTATTAATAAGATGCAAATTGTGCAATAACACACGTTTCAAGTTAAATTGATTATGATAATTAAAAAGAATCATTTCAGTTCAGGATCATTTCTCCATTTGGGTCTAAGCTGCAAGCATCGGTGAGTTATAGTTGCTATATAAAATTATCGTTATAATATTATTATTAATGTTCTACGTACTCTCAAAATATCAGGAGCTATCATGAGAACCATTGAACCAATACTAGGCTTCATTTTAATGCATTTTGCATGCTGATTCCCAATATGGTCATGAAAATTTCAATTCTGAAATTTTTGCATTAAAAAATGAAACTTGTCGTCAGCAGACGACACCCTCACGGAGAGAGAGTTAATAATCATTATCAATAAGCCTATTGCTACTACAACATAAACTTTTTTCATTCATCGTTTATTAGACCCAAGGATCCGAAGTGTGATCACTTTTGCGATTTTGTTTTACGCGGGCATGATCCGAGAAGTTTAATTAGAATTGGCAATGATAGTACGCCGCGAAATGTGCCCAATTCTTTGGCATTTCTAAGTATAGACATAAGGGATTGTGCTCCCCTGTCCAGGGTCTATGTTGCGAATCGGTTTTCTTGTTATAATGGGGAGTGGGGTTCAACCATTTGAAAAGGAATAATAGAATCAACGCATTCTACTCATATTTTAGGTAAAAAAGAAGAAAAATGGAACTGCATCACATCTTCTGGATTACTGCGATGATCTACAGAGTGCAGAGTGTATCATATCGAAACGTCAGGAGTGAGACGGATGAGCAACGATGTGAGGCAATTTGTGAAGACTGCTTCACGAATCCCGATGATTCATTAAAGAGGATGGGATGCTTGGAGAAATGCATTGCTGAGGGAGTAGATCAGTTTGCCTGTCCAGGTAATCTTTGTTTATAATGAAAGTAAATTTAAGTAATCGTGTAATACTATCACGTCAAACCCTTTTCTTTCAAGTTAGTCTATTTTAAAGTAATATACATACCTTGTTTGTGTTAATTATCAATCATCCCCTATAAATTGTAATATTTCGGTGTGTTATTTATTCATACATATCAAAGGGAGCCAATCTTTCCTTAGTGCAGTTTCCAAGCCTTCCACAAGCCTCGCAACAGAGATTGAAGATTTCTTCTTAAGAAAATCGGCTTTGATATCGGCAAGAGATTTCAAAGGTTTAGAAGCTTTATTTACTGAAGATTGCATATTGGTCCTTGATGGTCAGAAGCCTGCTATCGGACCAGTCGGTAAATATAAGTAACTGTAACCAGTCGACTGACTGATTCTAACTAATGTTAATAATTCATATACATACTAACAAAACCGACATATGTCCTACATGTATGGCACAAGACACACATTTCGACAACCGGGACGTAGCTCTATAGGCCCACAGGCGCAGAACCCTAGTCACTCTACATATTAGTAACCATCGCAGCCAGGGTCAGCTCCCCGGGTTTCGTATGAGTAGACAGTGGCAATTAGGAGTAATTATCTTGTCCAGTGGATCAAGGAATTCCAAGGTAGCTCAAATTATCCAAGAGAACCGAAATAGACACCGCTGGTGCTCGAACTCGTACCCTTATAGCACTTATGCCTGCTACTGCGGCAAGCGGCAGGACGTATCCGTCAATGACATATTATTTAGGCTTAAAACTGTACGAGGGTCGGTCAGTATGTAATGACAAGTGGACTTGTGATCCCATATGGATTATTTCCATGGCTTTTCTCTATGATCACATAAACACTGTACCTTAGTCTTTCAAACAACACATGTAAATTATATCACACACTTGATTACGTAACAGCATTGTCATAAAATCAATGGTCTATAATTACTGGCTGAAAATGAGTCGTGGATGATTTTGGGAAATAAGAGGCTGAAATGAGTTAATTTTGATGTTTTTTAATGTTGCTCTGTTTGCGCTTTGGGGCCATGTTACACAACTTTAATATACCCATGTGCATTTTCATTCTGTATCTTAGCCAGAGCACAACAAATTAGAGACTTCTTGATTGCAAATCCCGACACCGATCATTCACGTTCTGAACCCATTGACTTCGGAGAGGAATATGGAATCATCTGGGCCAACGTTATCCACACGGACTATAATAAGCAAGACAAGCCGATCTTTTCATTCAGGTTTGTAGGCCTATAAACAGAAGGTTGCCCTAATCTGACCTACTCATGTTTAGTTTGGTTAGTGACGTTAATGGATATACCCTGAAGCCCAGATCTTGGGCCACATTTTGTATATGTGTTTGAATGTTTGAAATTTGAGAACATTTTGAGAGAAAAGAAAAATACCCATCTGTATAAAAATATTCACATTCACACACCCAAAAGATCAGAAGACCGAAAATGAGACGGATTTCAGCAGCACGTCCCTGTAAATTGCCATATGTACTGATACCCCCTGATCCATACTGCTCCACCATGACAAAAGGGCATATCATACATTTTTTTTGAGAAATGAAGTTACCACCCCAGGGAGGTCAATGCAATACATTTTCTTTACAATTTGATTTTTCATTCATTAAAAACGTTAATACTCGTATATAGAAACGGTCAGGAAAGTTTTCTATGTATTTTTAAGCTTTGACAAGGAGGTAAAATGAAAGCAAAATCGGTTTTTATCTTGACCGTTTTACCGTGTAACTCTATTAAGATTCATTGTCGTAATAATAGTGGTTGTATGCAGTTCACACAAGCATATCGATATGCCAGTCCCTTGCCTTTGTTGATAAACATTGAGGTCAACTCATTATTTATATACAATCATGACTTTTACTGATTTTAATAAATGTAAGTTGGGACATGGTGTAAATACTTCATATACCAACGAAAAAATTCATGTTTGAAAATCAAACAAAAGTAAAATATTTTGTGAAAAAAAGATTGTACATTGAAGCTTAAAATCAGGCATTGTTAATTTAATCGATAACATAGAACGGTTCTTTTTTTGTGCTTGGATCAAAATCCACTATGAATGAAAATGAATGTTTTAAAACTTTATTTATACCTGTACATGATAAAGCTATGGAAAAAAAAGCGCAGTGATTTATAGTGCGCTACGCACAGGCACAACGCCTAGACGTTGATCCACAAGCCTCAGCACACTTCACAGGTTGTCGCTGACCACTACGGCCCACATCATTCCATAAACCATTTAACAACAAATCAGGGACTTTGCTGCTTCAAGAGCGCACACCTTAGACATTCCACAAATAAACATCGCAACCAGGATCAGCTCCCCGAGTTTCGTACGGGTTACAACGAGACAATTAGCAGTTAGTTCTTTGTCCAGGGGAATTTCAAGCTAACTCAATTTCTTTTCACGAGAGCGTACTAGGCACCACCAGGGTTCGAACCCGCAACCTCTCGAACCATAGTCCAACGCCTTATTGATTGAGCTTACTTGACTGCGATAATACATAGTTTATCATGGAAAAACATACTTTATAAAAACTGACTAACAATAAGCACATCAAGTGCAGCCAGCAAACACAAAAACGTTGTAAAAACGCTTTAAAGAAGTTATATTTTGGGGTTTGGTGCAGGTAAAAACGATTTTAAAACATTAAGTGTTTGGTTATATAAAGGTCATGAAAACGTTTTAAAACGTTTTGTATGAGAACACACTGTAACAATATTGTAAAAACTGTTTTCAAAATATTATTGTAATCTATTTTTTACAAACATTTTTTGCCAAATATTTTGTCAACACTGAAATAATATTTTGTAAAATATTTGCGATAGGTTATCAAAAATGTTTTTTATTGTTTTGAAAACGTTTTATACCCTTTATATACCCGACATTTAAACGTTTTCTGATAACCTTTTATAGCCATTTGTTAATGATGTTGAAAACGTTTTGTGTTTGTTGGTTGTATGTAAAAAAAAAACTAATGGAAAATATGTCGAACTTATTTATCTTATTTATAATATCATTTGAACAGGTATATGGCTGTCCTCAGACGCGTCGGTACCGAGCTTCAAGAATACGTCCTTGCCCTGTTTTAATAGGTATCTGCTTTATCTGTCTTCAGCGCCATGCAGCAGTATAATGGCCATTGGATTCTACAACTGCGCAATAGCTAATTATCATACCTGCTGATGTTAACCCCTAGTAAATCGTTTCAATAATGCTATATTTAAGATAACTCGTGTCAACAATGATATCTACTAAAAACTAGTAAATACGTTATATAATGCTATCTATAAAACAATTGAACGTTTCAGATCATGTTAATAATAATATCTACTGAAGATGGTTAAAGCTATAACGTGTGATTTTGTCAACAGCGACGCCCTCAATATTTATCGAATTTCTACGTTTTGTATGATTGTAATGCCCAGTGGTGTTCTAAAATACCATGTTCAGAAGCCCAAGTGCTTTGATTACAGTAAAATTTAAGTTTTATAATAAACCCACACCACTCTTCGTCATACATACATTCTCCCAGCCACATTTCCCTAACATAATATGAAATTTAAAAAAGAAGGAAATTTAACACAGTGTGGACATTTAATTTATAGGCAGAGGCGGGGCTCGAACCCACGCTGCATTGCGCCGCTATCACGTATACCATATAACGAGCGCCTTAGACCGCTCGACCACGAAGGACTTGATAGTGTCATCATGAAAATTTAAACATATAATATTAATAAATCCCAACTTCATTACTACATCATATTTTGGAATTTTATCTGCTTAAAACATTAATGTGTATTATAATAAAGCTACCATTATTTATATTGTTGAATTCTCAAGCGCATAGAGACAATTAATACGAGGGCTATATATACATACACAATACATAAAATCGATTTTGATATCGGCCACGTGCTCTGCTGTGCATGTGGTTTCCCGCAGTGGCGGAAGTTGTATTACGAAGTGCATCCGAACTCCATTTTGAAGCAAATGTTTTTGACAAGGCATTGGATTGTTCCAGTTTGCATCCTAAATCCACATTAGACCCTAATTTTATTTACGAAATCAAAAGATTAGATTATCATAACAACAAAACGGTAATCTTTTGTCGGGTCTAATGTGAAAATTACATGAAATAATTACAGTTTTACAGAATTAATTTTCACTTAATTCCAAAAAAAAATGGCGTATATAAGATTGAAATAAATTCTCTACCTTCTATACTAGATCAATTGTGACGCAAGTTGTTATCAAAAATTTTTGTGATAGAAGTACAGTTAATGTTCATATATTCCATTACCTATCTGATGGTACAGTTTTTACACAGAAAATATTTATTTGAAAAACCTGCCACTCGACTTTTTCCGGAAAGGTCACAGGGTCGTCGTGACCTGTGCAATAATTACAATTAAAATTTTTCTTATTCTAACAGCAAGCGTTTCTAAAATGCATTATGGCGAAATGTGGTGTATAATAAACCCAGCGATCTCAGGTGATCGAGTGATGGCTGACCTCATGCATGTGTATGTTTGAATCATTGACGTATAAACTGTGTACGAGTGAAAACTTACAATTTAGTACAGGGCGCTATTGGGTGATTTTTGAGCTAGTTTTCCTACATTAGTGAACCAATGTTTTTTGGCATCCTTACACCTCAAAGGATAAAACTTGAATTGGTTCCATTTTTTTCCTATGCATCTGTATCTCCCACAAAAATTCAATATAATGAGGAATATATCCCACCCGTAACCTACTATCAATTATCCCCTACACAGCTGTTTTCGCCAAACAAATTATTAACAAAACGTATTTATTAATAATTGTCTGCCAAACATTTATTTAATTCATTGATACATTGCAAATAAAACTCAAATTGTGATTTTTGGTCAAAATGTCTGTTTGATGAAAATTTACAAACATCAATTTGATGATTTTCTTGACAAAACGTAAGAGAAATGTTTAAAAAAGTAACTATTAAACAGTTTTTACAAATTATTAACAAAACGTATTAATTGTTTGTCAAACACTTATAATATACATTGCTACTAAAACGTTTGGGAAACAATTGCCGGTCTATAAACGGACAAGGATACAAAAAGTTGGTCAAACATTTTCGACGTTTCGACAAACGTTTGTGTTCGCAAAATGTTTGTCAAACGTTTGGCGAAAGCGCCTATGTATACTATGATACATGTCATAGTAAATTGAGAGAATGATTTCAATCTAGCCAACCAGATTAATCTAACATACCTTGGAGCACCTTGGTTGCGAACAGTACCACTGACCTTCAGCTAGGTTGTGATGTTAAACACCATTAGTCCCGATGACGTCATCATGTGACGTCATTTGGTGAGGTAGAGTTCTTATGGTTCTGTCCCAGTCGAGTGAGAGGTTGTTTCTGAATCCTCCACCACGGTTGAGGGATGGTTGTTCCGCCTCCACCCAGATAGTTTCTTTAACTCCCCGTTCGTACCACCATGCTTCGCGGTCGAGGACTCTGACGTCCTCTGCAATCTTGGAAAAAAGTACTTGGAACACCGTCGTAATTCCGTCAGAATATGCAATAATCATGGGAATGATGTGTATTTTTATTTTGAACAAACATGACATTTACAGCAATGATTTACCCTTCCCGTCTCCCCATCAATCAATGTTGGAACACTTTGGAAAACTGCTGAAGTCATTGGCATTTCCCAACATTGCACGGGGGGAGGGGTGGCAGTTTTTTCTTGACACAAAAGTGTTCCAAAACTTATTTCCAAGATTGTAGGTCCACCTCATATTTGCTGGCTTTTAGGTGTGTGTAACAGCTGATTCTGCAGGACCCGAACTAGAGCGTTGATGTTGCTGTAGCCGTTTCTTTTAAGAAACTTAAAAGTGGTTGGGATGTTTCTCCAATGGAAGTATCAGTACAGTTGAAACTCCCCGTGCACTGAAGACCATATGTGACCATCCATCTCAAACCGCTCGTAAAGTCGGCAAATTGTAAATTACAGTGCAAAATATGCATAGAGGTTGTATTCATATGTCCCTAATATTTGTCCGACATGTTTCTCATTTTAGTCCAGTCAAACACCAATCTTTAATCCTATTGTTGAAGAGGATAATAAGCTTATACTTATGTATAGCATTAGTAAAAAGCTTAAGTCTTTTTTTGCTTTGGCTAAATCCTGTTCAAGTGATGGGTTAACCAACAATTAACAATGAGAGGACATTCCTGAACCTCGTTCAGTTTGGGATGATTTGAAGTGACCGCCAATTATGACCATTTGATATTTAATACCAGCAATGTGGAAAAAAGAAATAATGTAGTGCCAAAATAATGTACCCTTTTACTGAAGGAGCAAAGTTTAACAAGTTATAACTCCGCTTCTGGATATCGTTTGAAGTCAAATGATATATCACTGTAAAGCTTATGATATATATTTTCTAAACACGGAAGAAAACAAATTTGACCAGGGGCCGACTTTACGAGGGTTTCGACCTGGACGGTCACATATAATAATGTCATAGTAAATTGTAAAAGTAATGCTATCCACTGAACATAACTCCTAGTAAATTGGTAAAATATTGCTGCTATCCCACTGAAGATAACTTGCAGTAAATTGTGACAATAATAATAATAATAATAATAATAATAATAATAATAATAATAATAATCTATATAATAATACGCTATTCTCTGTAGATCTGTTTGTCTGTCTGTCTGTGACTGCTAATGTGAGGCCATCGTAGGTCGTACAGGGCTCAAACTCGGTGGGTGGGTGTAGTTCTGTCCTGGCAAGAAGAAGTTTATGTTCGTTAAGCAATCTGACCCTGGGTCCCCCTCCCAGGGGTCATCTGAGGTCAAATTACTAAAAACTGTCGTGTAAGGCCGTCGTAGGTCGTACAGGGCCCAAACTTGGTGGGTGGGTGTAGTTCTGTCCTGGCAAGAAGAAGTTTATGTTCATCAGACCCCGGGGCCCCCTCCCAGGGGGTCATCTGAGGTCAAATTATTAAAAACTGTCGTATGGGCATGAAACTTGGTAGGCAAGTCAACATTTAGAGCCAACATTTTGGAAGGTCATTTTGGGGTCATCCGAGGTCACCAAGGGGTCATCTGAGGTCAAATTACTAAAAACTGTCGTATGGGCATGAAACTTGGTGGATACAGACAACATGAAGAGCCAAAATTTTGGAAGGTCATTTTGGGGTCATCAGAGGTCACCCACAGGTCATTTGAGGTCAAATTAGTAAAAACTGTCGTATGGGCATGCAACTTGGTGGGTATAGACAACAATTAGAGCCAAAATTTTGGAAGGTCATTTTGAGGTCATTTGAGGTCACTCATGGGTCATCTGAGGTCAAATTAGTAAAAACTGTTGTATGGGCATGAAACTTGGTGGGTACAGTCAACATTTAAAGCCAAATATTTGGAAGGTCATTTTGGGGTCACCAGGGTCATCTGAGGTCAAATAAGTAAAACTGTCATATGGGCATCAAACATGATGGGTACAGTTACCATCAGCCAGGTAACCGTGCCCAGCCGAGAACAGCCAAATATGGGTAACCGCCTAGTAATAATAATAATAATAATAATAATAATAATAATAATAATAATAATAATAATAATACAAGACATTTATAAAGCGCTAGTGTGCAAGAAAGCCTCTTAGCGCTGTTATACAAAGGATAAAACCAACGTCAGTTGAAGTGCTGGTTAAACAGAAAAGTCTTCAGTGGTTTTTGAAATGGTTGATGGATTGGATGCTCCTAATTGCTTCAGGAATCTCGTTCCATTATGATGGGGCATTTGAAGCGAAAGCTCGCGAGCCATATGTGATAGTCCTTGGAGCAGCTGGTATTTCGAGAAGTGTGAGATATGAAGAACGTAGGGTAAGCTTCGGCTTTTGTCGCGAGATTAGCTCGCTCAAGTAAGTGTGGGCCATATTGTGAAGACACTTGAACTTTAGAAGCAGAGTCTTGTATCTGATACGCTGACGGTATAGCATGTAGAGAACTATCTACTGAAGATAACTCCTAGTATATTGTGAAAATAATACTATCCACTAAAGATAACTCCTACTTATGAAGTGTGAAAATAATGCCATCCTCTGACAATAACTATACTAGTAAATTGTGAAACTAATGCTATCCACTGAAGATAACTCCTAGTAAATTTTGAAAATAATGCTGCTACCCACTGATGATAACTCCTAGTAAATTGTGAGAATACTGGTATCTACTGAAGATAACTCCTAAAATATTGCGAAAATAATGCTATCTGCTAAAAATAACTTCTAGTAAATTGTAAACATAATGCTATCTACTGAAGATAACTTCTAGTAAATTGTAAAAATAATGCTTTGTGGATAACTCCTAGTAATGTACAGTTATGTAAGTTCATACGTGCAGGGAGTAAGCAAGAAGTATTGTGAAAATAATGCTGCTATCCCACTGAAGATAACTCGTAGTTAATTGTGACAATAATGCTATCAACCAAGATAACTCCTACGAGAGAAGGAGGTCGCTCGCTGTCCCCTTCAAACGATTGACGTGCATTGCCGCCTATTCATAACAAAATAGGATTAGAGCCACTTCCGACTAATACGATAATTGGCTTTGCAAGTTCACTGTACACTTACCACAAACTGCGCATGCGCGAGCAAGACTATGATGACGTCAGTTGACTTGTTTCCCTGATTGTTTATGTTGTACCAGAGAAGTACCGCTACACTCGGTGACCTCCACGCGGACCGAAAGTCATGCAAAATGTTCGTATTTCATGAACTATTTTAGTTTTAAATGTCAGATTGTAGTTAAAAACATCAATCTAACCATATTATGAACCGGGATTATGAACATGATTCTGAAGAAAAATTATATTTTCAATGAGATTTTACCCCTCACAAAATTGAAAAATATTTTCCAATATTTTGTTTTTGCTACAGAAAATACGAAATTTCGTATTTTTCCGTAGCAAAACAGTCGTAAATAAACAATGTTCCACTTTGCCCAACAAATTTATACTTCAGAATATCAAAGATTGATATGTTTTGTCCTGAAAAATAACATAGTTTTAAGCCAGGACTTCTTAAGAAATTCCAGACCACGGTTTATTTGATCGAAGTCACAATCGGTCCCAGTCAAATCTCGCCATTTCGGACGGCAGCATGTTTTGATTTTGCCACAAACAGCAGGTCATGACCTTTTGACGATCGCTTTTGATTGGACAGTTCCAAGGTCGTCCAAGTGACGAATATTCAATACTACAGGGAAGGGGTGCATGTAAAAAAAAAAAAAAAAATACTAATAACTTTAAATAAAAGGGCAAATAGACTATACACATGATAATGATAATTCTGAAACGTTCTGACTAAAATCAGTTGTTTCAAGATAAATTAAAAATACAACTTGCAATTCAACATTTTTTTGCAAGTAATTACTCAACATTTAATAGGGTGGTTAAAATAAGGGGCTATCATTTTTATTCGTTAGGGGGGTCCCAAATATACAAAATGTCGGCATCAATAAAATTGTGCCCCCTATTTCGGCAACAAAAATTTTATGACCCCTACTACCGATACACCTTACCCCCTAAGCAAGCTAATTTATTTTTGAATAAATAAACACACTATCTGTGGTCATCTTGTGACTCCCTACATGTACATTTTGGTCATCAAAAATATTATGACACCCCCTATTTTTCTTTTCAAAAATTTATGACCCCCTTTCGATGAAAATGATAGCCCCTATTAGAGCCTGGGGAAATTTTTGACAGGTCAAAAAGATGCAAGCAATTAGTGACAGTCCATGGTGGGGGAGGGCAAGAGGGATTTCCCCATTTTTTATTCCCCCAGACAGCTAAATAACCACAGAAAATCCATTATTTTCGGCAAAAATCACCCAATTTTAGATATTTTTGTAAATTTTACACCCTCAGGAAAAAATGCTTGCGATTATTGGTGGGCATAATAAATATTACTTAGGGGCGCACCATTTGGTTATTGGGGGGGGGCATGGGAGTTTGTATCAGGCAGAATGTTCTTTTTCCGCCAATTGGTTTAAAATTTTTTTTTAATGTATACCTTTTATACAGAGTGGGGGGTAATCATCAGGAGGTGAATTTTTTCCGTTTCACTAGTGGGGGCGAAGTTTTTTCGTCCCCACCTGGAAATCAAATGGTGCGCCCCTTATGGATGATTGAATGAAAAAAAAATCATGATACAACAAAAATGATACACATGAATGTTCCAAGTTTCTGTCATATTTTTTATTAAGTAGTAGTAAAAATAAAATAACGAATAATTATCTAATTATTATTAAATAATTATTAATAATATTAAATAATTATCAGCTGTAAATAACGCCATCTTTTGCACATTTCTGCCTTGTCAATGGCGGGCACATAAACCGAGGGTATAAACAGTTATCCCTGATGCTGCTACACCGCGTCCGCAGGATTTCATCAACAACTTGTTCTACAAATGATAGTTCGGATGACATTGTTTAATGAGAAGCTTTAAGAGTGTCCGAATACTAATATATCACAATTCTGTCAATTCTGCAACAGTTCGAGAAACAAATTCGGAATTTAATGTGTTTGTTCCCACATGAAGAAATAATATATGGCTAAATTCCTGCAGTATTTCGACACCATATTCAATAGCCATCTGCCATGCTCGAACCGTTGCCCCTGGCTTGTAGAATGGAGTGACATGTACGACCAGTCAACTGAGTCTTTGTAAATATCAAAAATGTCCCCTTCGAAGTATTTGATGAGCGAGTCCCCAAAGATAACAACTTGCAGAGCCCCGAATCTGGCGAGCACCTGTATAGAAAATAAAAATCTCAGATTTATTAATATTACAGGAAAAAAAAAAAAAAAAAAAAAAACCCAAAAAACACACAATCGGATTCGTAGAAGATTTTTTATGAATTTTTTGGGGGGAATGTCGCCCAACTGAGCTGTTTGGAGGAGGAGTTTACTTTTGGCGAGGATTTTACTTTTTAGATGAGATTTTGCCTGTGGCTGTGCATGCAAGATTTTGTAATATTCAGCCCATATTCAACTTCAAGTAAAAAAGTTCTACTGTGGCGCATGTAAATTTCGTTTTGTAAATCCGTTTAATCGACTCCTGCCCCCCCTTTCCAAAATTTCTTGCCCCAGGGCTCATAATTATTGCACAGCCTACAGGTACATCCTAAATAATGTCAAAATGACAAATGAATAGTCTTCAAGTTATCAATTAAAATAATAATTTGCAATACGGTATTAATTAAAACAGAAGCTCTTTATCAAAAAAATAACAAAATAAAAATAAATAAATAAATAAAAGGTTGAGACCATGATGATGATGGACATGCATGCATGAGACAGTGAATGTCCAGTGCTTATCCCATGCCATGGTCGACGTCGATGACATGGCAACAACAAAACAGATCATGATAAACAATGAACTTGCATGCGTCATGGTCACAAACACCATAAAAACGCTGCTGAAATACGCTCCGTGACCTAAACACGGAAGACCGTGAACCCAAACTTTACATCAAAATATCAAAAAAAAAAAGTACGCAATGGTACACAGAAAGTGAACTTTTAGAATGATTCTAACATGTATTGGCAACATATCAGCGAAGTTTTAATCGCAGGAAGTTACAGGAAATATTTCTTATCATTTCTAATAAAAACCTTATATTTGACCCCGTAAAAATCGTCCGAAACTTGACTTTCAACTATTAACTACTTCAAAATATCATAACTTACCGAAAATTCGGCCGAATTCGATGCAATTTTCACCAAAATAGACGGAAATTTGTTGACTCTCGATACGACAATTTTTTGTGAACATGCGGTCAAAGGTCACAGCCTGGAGCCTTGATTCTTACAGAGGGCTCACTCGGGTACTGCCAGTCGTCACTAGACACGATACACTTCCGCTGCTTGGATATTTTCTTCATTGGGTTCAGAGCGGTGTGAAAGTAATACTATCCACTGAAGATAACTCCTATATAGTATATTTGGAAATAATTCTGCTATCAACTGAAGATCCACTGAACATAACTCCCAGCAAATTGTTAAAAATAATGGTATCAGCTGAAGATAACTCCTAGTAAATTGTAAAAATAATGCTATCCACTGAAGATAACTCATAGTAAAGTATGAAAATAATGCTACCTACTGACGATAACGATTGTGCAAAAATAAATAATGCTATATACAGAAGATAACTAAGTAAATTATGAACATAATACTATCAACTCAAGACAACTCCTACTCAATGAAGCTATCTGAGACATGGTTTACATAAAACAGTCCCAAGATTCAAAAATCGTTGCATCATTTTCATCTCAAAATGTTAACTATTTATTAAATGAACTTTTCAACATTTTTTAGCGTTGCATTTTATAACCATTCAATAACATTCTTATTTAACGCGTCTGGCAATTAATAATCACATGTACCTGTTCATTGCCTTTCTCTGTATAAATGGATAAATGGTGCATAGCTAGACAATAAAGTGGTTATCAAAGCCGCACCTCTCTACCTTCCGAAAAAATTGTAGCAAATTTTATTTATGTCCCGTGATACTTTGCGCTACCGAGAAAACATTTTTGATTATCACATATTAGCCATTCAGTGTTAAAATGTCACAGTAAGATCATACTTGGCAAGTGACATACTGTATTCACAATTTTACTGTGCAGTGAAGAAGTATCGAAAAAGCTGTTTCCTCCTCTGCCCTTTCACACAAATCATTTCTACAGCCGCATGAGTTCATTAATTAGGTTGATCCATAGCTACATGTACTTATTTAGCCCCTTGACCATGTTGACCAGGCCCGTACGCCAACGGCCTCCCTCAAAACCCCCAAACAACAGCAGCAACAACAACAACAACAACAACAAAACAACAACAGCAAAACAAATAAACAAACAAAACAACAACAAAAGTTCTATTCTTCGACTGTTTAGAAATTCCGCACATGTTATAGATGGTACGTACTTATTTAGCCCATTGACGACCATAAACAGATGGCATAGCGTGTCATGTGGCATTCTTAAATTATATTGTAGTGTTATTAATGAGATGTTAATTATATGTTATTAATTAGATGCAAATTATTCAATAACACACGTTTCAAGTTAATTGATTATGATAATTGAAAAGAATCATATCCGTTCAGGATCATTTGTCCATTTGGACCTAAGCTGCAAGCATCGGTGAGTTATACTTACTTGCATTATCGTTATAATTTTGTGCTAGTTTTGATATATTTTCTCAAAATATCAAGAGATATCTTAAAAAAACCACCTCATCCCCCCACTTTTCTCAAAAAAGAGATTTTTATACCACTGGAAGCCTCTGGCTACATAATGTTTATGTACCAAAAATTTCTTGCAGATTAATTCGTTTAGCAAAAATATCGTCAAATTTGAATTTCGTTCTGGCATACGAGAACGAAATTACAACAGTGGCCTATGGAGCAGTGTAATACACTGAACATGCATAACTCGCAAACGCAAAATCGGAATCAACTGCAATTTTGGGAATAAGCTTTTTTCGTGGATATATACTGAAAAATGTCATGAAAAGAGGATTCTAGAATCACGAAATCCTCCTTTAAGAAGCACTCAATCAATACTAGGCTTGTTTGTACTCATTTTTGAAACTTAAAACTTGTCTTCAGCAGTTGACACCCGCATGGAACGAGTTGATAATCATTACTAATAAGCCTACTGCTACTACAACATGGACTTCTTTCCACTTATTGCTTACTAGGCCCAAGGACTCGAACTGTGATCATGTTGCGATTTTGTTTTACGTGGGCATAACCCGAGAACTTAGACTTGAACTGGTGACCATAGTACACCGTGACGTGTACAGCATTTTTTGGCACTTCCATGTATAGACACGCGGAGGATTATGCTCAGGTTCTATGCTACAAATCAATTTATCTAGTTGAAAATATAATCTACGCATTCTACTCAAAGGTTACTCAAGTCATACATTTTTTTCTTAAAACAGTTTATCATACATTAGGTATACAAAGAAGAAGAAAAATGAAATTGCATCACATTTTCTTGATTATGGCGATGATCTTCAGAGTACAGAGTGTATCATATCGATACGCCAGGAGTGAGACTGATGAGCAGCGATGTGAGGCAAAATGCGAAGACAGCTGCTTCACGAATCCCGATGATTCATTAAAGAGGATGGGATGCTTGGAGAAATGCATTGCTGAGGGTGTAGATCAATTTGCCTGTCCAGGTAATCTTTGTATTATATTAAAAGTATTAAATCGTGTAATATAAATCGTGTAATACTATTACGCCAAGCCCTTTTCTTTCAAACTATGTTATTTACGTTAATCAAGGCACCTATATTTTTTCATCGCACAGCCCCGTTAATATACGCCTATTATAATGTAATACTTTGTGTTAATTATCGCACAGCCCATAGAAATTGTAATACTTCGGTTTGTGTTATTTATTCATTCATATCAAAGGAGCCAATCTTTCCTTAGTGAAGTATCCAAGCCTTCTACAAGCCTCGCAACAGAGATTGAAGATTTCTTCGTTAGGAAATCGGCTTTGTTCTCGGCAAGAGATTTCAAAGGTTTAGAAGCTTTATTTACTGAAGATTCCATACTGGTCCTTGATGGTCAGAAGCCTGCTATCGGACCAGTAGGTAAATATTATAACTGGTCAACTGCCTAGCGCTAACTAATTCACTTACGTACTAACAAAACCGACATGTGTCCATTCATCCATGTAATAGGTCTACTGGAAAAGGCACGGATTTATATAGCGCACTTACATAAAGAAACATTGCGCTTTACAGGTAGTCACCGAGCACTAAAGTTTATTCGGCTTATAAGACGGAAGACACACATTTTAGGGACGCAGCTCTATAAGCCCACAGGCTCAGACCCTAGTCACGCTACATATATGTAGTAAACATCGCAGCCAGGATCAGATCACCGAGTTTCGTACGGGTACAGGGGCAATTAGCAGTATGTTCTTTGCCCAGAGGTTCGAGGCATTCTAAGGTAGCTCAAATTATCCATGAGAACTGAAAGTGACATTGCGATCGCTCGAACTCGTATCCTCATATCACTTATGCCCCTGTCTGACTACCAAGCCGCCTGCTGCTTCGGCAAACGCCAGGACGTATCCGTCAAAGATATTAGTCAGGCGTATTGTACTCTATGCTGTGAGAAATATTTATATGTCAATTATATCTCAATTTTGATGACGTGAATTGGGGGATGCTGCTGTAAATTTGTATAAATTATTGTATTTGAGTTTCTGCATGGGCTCTGCCTCACTGTAAATAAAAGATCGTACCAGAAGGCAACGAAGCCCCGCTTGGCAGATAGCATTTCCGTCTGCCTCTTTCCAAGAAGGGTAACAGAAGCTGGGAACAGAACCTTTCCAGTGGCAGCTCCATTTTCGTAGAAAAAATATTTAAAAATGTGAAGATCTTAATTTTTATGGCGCGTAATCACTGCGTTTTGAGGCCACTGGAAAAGGCTATTAATACAAAGTTAAATATACGTATGTGCAATTTTCATTCTATATCACAGCCAGAGCACTACAAATTAGAGACTACTTGCTCGCAAATCCCGATATCGATCATGTGCGTTTTGATCCCGTTGACTTTGGTGAGGAATATGGACTCATCTGGGCTAACGTAATCCACACTGACTATAATAAGCAAGACGTCAAGCCGATCTCTTTAATGAGGTTAGAAATATTTATTCCCAGTGGTAGACATAGTCAAGTTTAGTTTGGTTAGGGACGTGTATTCAAGGGTCTGGGAATGGGACCCATGTTAATGGATATACTCTGAAGCCCAGATTTCGGGCCACATTTTGAATCTGTGTTTGAATGTTTGAAATTTAAGAACATTTTGAGAAAAAAAATACTCATCTATATGCAAATTTCCACATTCACACAACCAAGAAATTGATGCCATTCTTTATACCAGAAGACCGAAAACGAGACAATTTCAGCAGCACGTCCCCGTAAATTACCATTTTGTACCGATTCTCCCAAGACCCATAATGATCAGCTTATTAACTGTGCATTGACAAGGGGCCTGATTGAATGATTCATTATGTGGTTTTCAGAAATCAGCCTGCGTAATATACATTTTAGTTTTTGTATGCCGTTCGCTCAAGCATACCGATATACAATTCCCTTGCCTTTGTTGATAAACATTGAGGTCAACTCATCTATACAAATATGACTTTTGTTGATTCCAATAGGTGTAAGTTGAAACATGTGTAAATTTTTCAGATATACCAATGAACAAATCAGGCTTACAAATAAATTAAAAAGATTTTGTGATAAAAGATTGCATATTGGCTTAAGACAATCAGGTATTGCTCATTAAATCGAAAGCATAGTACATGATAAAACTATGGAAATACATACTTTATAAAACGGATTAACAATACTCAAGTTTATGTAAAAGAACAACTAGCGAAAAATATGTGGAACTTATTAATCTTGTTTCTGATCTCATTTGAACAGGCACATGGTTGTCCTCAGACGTGTCGGTACCGAGCTTCAAGAATTCGCCATAGCCGGGTTTCAATAAGTATCTGCTTTATTTGTAACAGTATCATGACTATTGGATGCTACAACGCACACCGACATCGCCTGGCTAATAATTATTTGGTGCAGCAGAGACATTAAAATGAATACACGGGATCGATACACGTGAATTGCTATGCACGATTTTGATATCAGACGAAAATCTTCGGATACTGAGTTAGAAAATGATGAATATCTCCCGTAAATGAATTTTTCTCAAGAAACCAGATGTGGTCTCATACACTTGAAAATACGTGTTGAACAGATATTATAGTCGTTAGCGTGCGCTTTGAAAATTGGCCGTGCGCTTTGAACTCAAAATTTGACCAAAACTCTCAATTTTATATTGCGTTGGTCCTGTAGGCCTATGGACTACAGCGCGCAGCAGGCTATAGCGGCACTCACTCAAGTGGAGACAGTATATTAACCATTGACCGCAATGTCGTATACAAGCTTGCTCACACAGCAAAAAATCAATTACCCCGTCTATTGTCATAGCCTTAGTCAGGTCACTTCGCTAATAATATGCATCTCATAAGGTCCGAATAAAATAGCCATGTGTGGCTGTGGATTCACCCTGCCATGGCGATTTCTACTATAAAGATATCGGGGCGATGTCACTGTGCAACGGCTCGATAGCTCATTATCATTTACCTGCTGACGTTAATCCCTAGTAAATCTTTTCAATAATGCTTTCTACTGAAGATAACTCGTGTCAATGATTTATGAGGGTTTATCCGATAGACTCAGATGGTAGGTGGAAGATTGGGGTCAGCAAATTTTGTTCATATTTTGTCAATCAAACATGTGTCCATGAGTATTTACAGTGGAGGTATTAAAAAAATTTGAGGACCCCCCACTGGGAGATACTGGACCCCCCTCAAGATATCTCCTAATAAAGTGTGAAAATAACGATATCCACTAAAGACAACTTCTACTAGTAAAGTGTGAAAATAATGCTATCCTCTGACAATAACTCCTAGTAAATTGTAAAACTAATGCTATCCACTGAAGATAACTCCTAGTAAATTGTGAGAATAATGGTATCTACTGAAGATAACTCCTAGTATATTGTGAAAATAATGCTATCTACTAAGTATAACTCCAAGTAAAGGGTGAAATTACTGAAAATAATGCCATCCACTATATAACTCCTACTAGTAAAGTGTGAAAATGATGCTATCCACTGACAATAACTCCTAGTAACGTGTGAAAGTAATGCCATCCACTGAAGATACCTCCTAGTAAATTTTGAAAATAATGCTGCTACCCACTGATGATAACTCCTAGTAAATTGTGAGAATAATGGTATCTACTGAAGATAACTTCTGCTGATGATGACTCATAGTAAATTATAAAAATAATGCTGTCCACTGAAGATAACTCATAGTAAATTGTAAAAATAATGCTTTCCACTGAAGATAACTCATAATAAAGTGTGAAAATAATGATATCTACTAAATATAACTCCTAGTAAAGTATAAAAATCTATCAACTGAAGATAACTCCTACTAAATCTATCTGAGACATGGTTTACATAAAACAGTCCCGAGATTCAATAATCGTTGCATCATTTTCATCTCGAAATGTTTAAATTGAAAAATAAACTTTTCTACATTTTGCAGCTTAACATTTTATAAGCATTCAACAACATTCTTATTTGACGCGTCTGTTAACTAATAATTACACATATCTGTTCATTGCCTTTCTCTGTATGTAGTAGATAAAGGGTGAGAAACAGTTTTGAACCGTTTATCTTACATATACGGCGAGCAAAATTAAATTGTTTGCATCAAAATATGTATATATAATTGTTTAAAAATAAGTTTAATGCCAAACTTTAGTTTCTTGAATTAAAACACTAACACCTCAGACGCCAGCATTATCAAATCAATAATAGTTATTGATCTCAATTTACATATGTATTTGAAGTGGTTTGGTAGGTTATTAATCCGCTGGAGTGTATTCACCCCGTGAGCATTGTTATTCAAATGATTAATGAATAATGCAAAGAGTTGTCAACGTTTGGTCTACGCTACGATCTGTTTCAACACCATGAAATTTATATCTTAGAAAAATGTGAGTAACAAGATATTTGAAACACCTAGTAACGTAGTGTCCAATGGTGCTCCCCATTATGGGTAGGTCACAGTAAGGCTTTGCACCCCTAGCATCTTGACTTGTAATGAGGCTAGGGCCCATCAACGAGGTTAGGGCCCATCAACCAGCAAACCACACAGTGCAGCGTGTACAGAAACCAGCGGCGGAGCAGTCATCAGCATAGTACACACAGCGGAGAAGTTTTTTACAATTGAAATTTATCGCCAGTCTTCTGAAATTAAATGTGTTTTTATCTACTCAACAGCTTTATGTTATAAGTAATCTTCGTGTTTTAGTGATATTGTGAACTAGTGGTGCTACGTAGTGTTTTTAAATTCAGCAGAAAGTGTCTACATCATCACCCAGCAAATTTCAACAGGCAGTGCAGTGCAGTGGCGGTACAAGAAATCAACCATCGTGCTAAGTGTTAAGTGTACTACTAATCATCGCAATCTACGGATATCTGTGTTATATGTGGCTTTTATGAACTAGTGAGCAGTCGGTGTACCAAATATTTCTGCAATTTTTGTGTTTTTGGAGACCCAAGGGAGTGGCGGGAAAACGTCGGCCATTTTGGATAGCAGACGGAGGTGAAGAATTCGGCAGTACAAGCATCTACAGCAAGGCAGTTCAACTACAAGAAAGGGAAGTAAACTTTTTCATTATCTTTGACTTTGTGCAATATTTGTGATTAGCTGGCAACTGTATGTGAAATCCATGTGGTAAAGTGCAATCATTCAGTAACAGTGCAGTATTTACATGTGTAAAAATTTAAGAAAAAACGACCACGCCCACCATTGAACGACAGTACAGTGAGTGAAAGGAGACTACCAGAAAATCAAGCATCGAGTTAAGTGTATACCATTATCATCACAATCATCAGATATCTTGTTTTATGTGGCATTTGTGAACTAGTGAGCAGACAGTGTTATTTGATATTTCTACATTTTTTGGTGTATCTAGGGAGACCCTCTGTAGCGGCGGGAGAACGTCGGCCATTTTGGATTGCAGACAACAGTGCAGAATTCGGCAGTGCAAGCATCAACTACAAGGCAGCTTCAAGAAAGGGAAGTAACCTTTTTCATTATCTTGACTTTGTGCAAAATTTTTGTGACTAGTTAGCAACTGTATGTGACACCCATCATCAGTAACAGTGAAGTGTTTATGTGTAGTAAATTCACCAGAAAAATTGAATTGGCATTCAATGACCACGCCCATCAACCTGGGCAAAAGCGAGTGTAAAGCAGGATACCAGAAAATTAATCATCGTGCTAGGTGTAGTACCAATATCATCACAATCTTTGGATATTTGTGTTAAATGTGGCATTAGTGAACTAGTGATCAGACAGTGTATTTGATATTACTGCATTTTTGGTGTATCTAGAGACCTTCTGTAGCAGCGGGAAACATCGGCCATTTTGGATTGCAGACGACGGTGAAGAATTCAGCAGTGCAAGCATCAACTACAAGGCAGCTTCAAGAAAGGGAAGTAACCTTTTTCATTATCTTGACTTTGTGCAAAATTTTTGTGACTAGTTAGCAACTGTATGTGACACCCATCATCAGTAACAGTGAAAGTGTTTATGTGTAATAAATTCACCAGTAAAATTGAATTGGCATTCAATGACCACGCCCATCAACCAGTGCAAAAGTGGGTGTAAAGCAGGTTACCAGAAAATAAATCATCGTGATAAGTGTATTACTAATATCATCACAATCTTTGGATATATCTGTGTTAAATGTGGTACAGTGAACTAGTGATCAGACAGTGTATTTGATATTTCTGCATTTTTTGGTGTATCTAGAGAACAAAAGTAGCGGCGGGAGAACGTCGGCCATCTTGGATTGCAGACAACGGTGAAAAATTTGGCAGTTAAGCGTCAACTACAAGGCAGTGTGGAGAAAGGAAAGTAATCTTTTGCATTATCTGACAGTGCAAAATTTGTGCATTCATCTATATTTGGTGTCATCCATTCATCATCCAATTTCATCATCATAGACTTTGTATTTGTTGTCATCCATATACCATCAATAAACTATAGTGTGTGTCTTCATTATGAATATCCAGAAGTTTACTGCAAATGTGATCTACATGTGTTTGCTGTTGAAGTTATGTTCAAAAAAAGTGCACAGCAAACCAAATCTGCTTGAAAGTGACTGTGTATTTAAGTACTCATCTAGTACTTCTAGCTGCCCATGGGATGGGGGTTTTTGTCATCAAATTGCCAGGGATGACTGTTCATCGAGTGTAACTACGTACCTATAACATTTTGTCCAAGCCCAAACTTGGCAAATTTCAGCTACGACCAAATAAACACAATGGTTTCTGCATTATTCTGCTGCTAGCAGGAGACATAAATTTAAATCCAGGGCCTGCTTCGTGTCCAGTTTGTGAGATCTCAATTGCCAAAAATCGTCGTAAAATAAAATGTGCAGAGTGCGACGATGAGTATCATGCAAAATGTGCCAAGTTAACATCTAAAGACTATAATCTAATTCTGAAAGCTAACCATACATGGCTGTGTCCACTATGCAAGCCTGCCCCATGTGGAATGTGTGATACACCAGTTACTAGTTACCACAATGGAGTGGAGTGTGATAGCTGTAAGAAATGGGTGCATGCATCTTGTGGTGATATTGACAACGAAACCTACAGTGAGTTATCTGGTAAATCATGCCTTTGGGTTTGTCCGATTTGTGACGTCATGAACTTTTCAGATACAATCTTCAATGGATCTGGATGTAATACCAGTAATCAATTTTCAGTTTTAGAAGACCAAGATGGAAATGAAGAGGAAACTCAAGAAGGTTCTGAGACCCAAGACCCGGTGGACGTTGATCGACCCAGAAAACAAAACAAAACGCAGAAGAAGAAAAACAACAGAGACTCTTTGCGCATCATGTTAATCAATTTTCAAAGTATTACAAACAAGACTTGTGAAACAAAAATCCTTATTGAACAATATAACCCTGACATTATCCAAGGTACGGAAACATGGCTAACAGCTGACATCAACACTTCTGAAATATTTCCAGACTCCTATGATGTCTTCAGAAGAGACAGAAAGGGACGTGGTCATGGAGGCATACTTATTGCCTGCAAAAAAGATCTGATCATGACTCAGAAATCAGAATTCGAGGTGGACAGTTAAATAATGTGGAATCAACTCGAGCTACAGGGCCGACGCTCACTTCTTCTGGGAACATGTTACAAACCAAGACACGACGATAGAGAGACAGTTATTGACTTAGGTGAATCCCTTGGGAAGATAAATAGCAAAGCTAAAGGGTACAACATAATTTTGACTGGGGATTTCAATCAGCCAAACATGGATTGGAAAGAGGGTACTGTCATCAAAAACCATCCTGCTTCCAAAGAAACAGCTGAACTTTTGCTAGAGACCATAACAGAATTTGGGCTGGAGCAACATGTTAAGGAACCAACTAGGAAGAAAAGTATTCTGGATCTGGTGTTTACAAACAATGCAAGTCTGATAAAAGAGACTACTGTGGTACCAGGGATTAGCGACCACGATATTGTTCTCGCCGATTTCGACCTGAGGGCTAAGTGGAAAAGACAACCCAGGCGCAGATATTATATCCGTCGTAAAGCTGACACAGAGTCCATCAGTAAAGATTTTCTGACCTTCAAAGACGAGTACTTCAGACTAGGTAATGCCTCTGTGCAAGATAAATGGGATGCACTGGAAAACAAGATCAAAGTGGTTATGGAAAGACATATCCCGAAAAAGACTGCAGCTAAACAGAATAGTTTACCATGGTTCAATAGAACCCACCACAGACTCCGGCGTAAGAAACAACGAGCTTTCAATAAAGCTAAAGAGAATCAACTCGAGCTACAGGGCCGACGCTCACTTCTTCTGGGAACATGTTACAAACCAAGACACGACGATAGAGAGACAGTTATTGACTTAGGTGAATCCCTTGGGAAGATAAATAGCAAAGCTAAAGGGTACAACATAATTTTGACTGGGGATTTCAATCAGCCAAACATGGATTGGAAAGAGGGTACTGTCATCAAAAACCATCCTGCTTCCAAAGAAACAGCTGAACTTTTGCTAGAGACCATAACAGAATTTGGGCTGGAGCAACATGTTAAGGAACCAACTAGGAAGAAAAGTATTCTGGATCTGGTGTTTACAAACAATGCAAGTCTGATAAAAGAGACTACTGTGGTACCAGGGATTAGCGACCACGATATTGTTCTCGCCGATTTCGACCTGAGGGCTAAGTGGAAAAGACAACCCAGGCGCAGATATTATGTCCGTCGTAAAGCTGACACAGAGTCCATCAGTAAAGAATGTCTGAACTTCAAAGACGAGTACTTCAGACTAGGTAATGCCTCTGTGCAAGATAAATGGGATGCACTGGAAAACAAGATCAAAGTGGTTATGGAAAGACATATCCCGAAAAAGACTGCAGCTAAACAGAATAGTTTACCATGGTTCAATAGAACCCACCACAGACTCCGGCGTAAGAAACAACGAGCTTTCAATAAAGCTAAAGAGACCCAGAGGACAGAGGACTGGAACAAGTTTGTTGTAAGTCAGAAAGAGCTTAAGAAAGCCCTGGAAGTTTCCGAACGGGAGTTTGTGTCAAACAATCTCACTACTGCCATGAAAGAAAATGTTAAACAATTCTGGTCATATATAAAGAGACTTGGTAACAATGAAACAGGGGTTTCAGACCTGAAAGTCGATAATAAAATTATCAGCGATGGAGAGGGGAAAGCTGAAGTATTAAACAACCAATTTTCGAGTGTGTTCACATCGGAGGACGACACAGATATTCCAACTCTGAGCGGGGAAAACATCCCTGATGTACCAGAGCTTGTCATCTTTGAAAAGGGCGTGCTTAAACAACTGCAAGACCTTTTACCAAACAAAGCGCCAGGCCCCGATGAAATATCACCGTGGTTTCTTAAGATGTTTGCAGCAGAACTAGCACCCATTCTCACAGACCTATTCCAAACTTCTGTAAACCAGGGAGTATTACCAAGGCAGTGGAGAGAAGCGAATATCTGCGGTGTATTTAAGAAAGGGGACAAAGCTGCTCCTGAAAACTACCGTCCTGTCTCCCTAACCAGTGTTGTTTGTAAAATAATGGAACACATCATCCATTCCCATGTCATGAAGCATTTGGAAAAATTCAACATACTTGTGGATTCACAACATGGTTTTAGAAGCAAACGATCTACTGAAACTCAGCTGATATTGACAGTGGATGACATTGCCAGAACCTTGGAGAAAGGTGAGACTATCCACATGGCTATCTTAGATTTCTCCAAGGCGTTTGACAAGGTGCCGCATGAACGACTACTGGGCAAAATCAATCATTATGGCATAAGAGGAAATTTGCTGGACTGGATGAAGAATTTTCTTACCACGCGCACCCAGAGAGTAGCATGTGAGGGAAATTTGTCAACTCCGAAACCAGTCCTGTCAGGGGTACCGCAGGGGACAGTTTTGGGCCCGCTGCTCTTTCTTCTGTTCATAAATGATCTCCCAGATAATATACAAAATAATGTCCGTCTCTTCGCTGACGACTGTTTGGTGTACTCAAATATCTCCTCAGAGGAAGACATGAATTCCTTGCAAGATAACCTTAAACAGCTTGAGAAATGGCAGTCAACATGGAAGATGAGTTTCAATCCCACCAAGTGTTCCATTATGGAGATATCGCATAAAAAGCAACCTCCACACAGAGACTACATCTTCTGTGGCCAAAAACTCCAGGTTCCTAACTCTCATCCATACTTAGGAGTACAGCTTGATGACAAGCTAAATTGAGCTGAACAAGTAGACAACACAGTGAAAAAGGCAAATCGTACTATGGGCATGATTAGAAGAAATCTGTGGTTCTGCCCAAAGGAGGTAAAGACAACTGCTTATATCACCTTAGTTCGACCCAAACTTGAATATGCAAGCTGTGCATGGGATCCCTACAAAGCGGGACAAATCAAGAAAATAGAAGGGGTTCAGAGAAAAGCAGCTCGCTTCTGCATGAGGAACTACAAGAGGGAAGCAAGCGTCACCAAGCTGATAGCGGAGCTTGGTTGGGAAACACTCGAGCAGCGGAGGAAAGTGCTCGACTAAATATGTTACACAAAATTCAAGACAACTTGGTTGGTATAAACAAGGAGACGTATATTAAGCCTTCGCAAATAACTGCCACTAGGACTAGGAAGCAGAAAGCAGAAGTGCCGTTTGCAAGAAAAGATGTTTTTAAATATTCATTTTTTCCAAGAACATTGAAGAAATGGAACTCCATGGGAGAAGACATTGTAAATTTAAAGCAAAATGATGACACTGTAAACTTCCAGCAAAATGGGGACACTGTAGACTTCAAGCAGAAAGACACTGTAGACTTCAAGCAGAAAGACACTGTGGACTTCAAGCAGAAAGACACTGTAGACTTCAAGCAGAAAGACACTGTGGACTTCAAGCAGAAAGACACTGTAGACTTCAAGCAGAAAGACACTGTGGTTTTCAAGCAGAAAGACACTGTAGATTTCAAGCAGAAAGACACCGTGGGCTTCAAGCAGAAAGACACCGTAGACTTCAAGCAGAAAGACACTGTGGTTTTCAAGCAGAAAGACACTGTGGTTTTCAAGCAGAAAGACACTGTAGATCTCAAGCAGAAAGACACCGTGGATTTCAAGCAGAAAGACACCGTGGATTTCAAGCAGAAAGCAACTGCAGATTTCAAGCAGAAAGACACTGACTTCAAACAGAAAGACACTGTGGACTTCAAGCAGAAAGACACTGTAGACTTCAAACACAAAGACACTGTAGACTTCAAGCAAAAAGACACAATAGACTTCAAGCAGAATGATGACACTGACGCAGACTTACAACAAAACGATGGCACACCTGCAATTTAAATGCGCGCAACCCATACAAGTTAGCGACTTGCGGAAAACCGCCCTGCTGACTAAACATTCAGAAGGTTCAGAAGGAGTACCGCAAGTTAGTTGCGAAGCTCCCCTGGTCGGGTAATATCCCGGGGGTTCTTGCCTAGTAGCTAATTAGCATGGACCGTTGAGCGTTTTTGGGTTGGGCAAGGATAAAGACAGATTCCCTTCTAGAAACTAATGGCAAGATTATATACATGTACTGAGTAAACATTCAACGAAACGGTTACTTTTCATTTATGAGTATTACCTCGTTATGCTAATTAAATTTTAATTTGCATAAATTTAACTATGTTTATTAATTGAGCACCAGCGGTGTTATATAAATTATTACTATTAATGTTATACGGACTGCAGTAGCCCTCTATAATTTTCTCTTGCCATGTAACATTTGCATTTAAATCGAGCTGTAAATGCATTTGTTTCGTAAGTCTAGCTGAGACTAGTAACTAACTTAGATTCTACATGTATGTTGTGATCCTTTCCGTAGTGTTTCTAGAATGTCCATGGTATATTCCTTTTGTTTAGCTCGCAGCCCGAGACCGTTATCTTGAGCTATTGTGTTGATAATGGTCTCCATTACTCTAGGTAATGGTTGGGGCAGCGAACCTTAAACAAAAGAAATACAATGGATAATCTGTGAATAGAAAAGGGCTAGACGTATATAAATGGATAAATGGTGCATAGCTAGACAATAAAGTGGTTATCAAAGCCGCACCTCTATACCTTCCGAAAAAATGGTAGCAAATGTATTTATGTCCCGTGATACTTTGCGCTACAGAGAAAACATTTTTGATTAACTTATTTAGCCCCTTGACCAGGCCCGTACGCAGCGGCCTCCCCAAACCCCAAAAAACCAACAACAACAACAACAAACAAACAAACAAAAAAAGCCTCCTAAGATTGCTTCTCAACCTCCATAATCCCGGCTGGTACGCGTCGACACCACCGGCGTTCCGCTTGCGAGGTAGGCCTGTTCATTGTCGAAAAATCCACTGTTTGGATATTCCGCACCCCCGTACGGGTATGATGTTACAGATGGTACTTACTTAGCCCATTGACCATAAACAGATGGCATAACATTTGACCATAAACAGATGGCATAACATTATATTGTGATGTTATTAATGAGATGCTAATTATATATTTGTTATTAATGAGATGCAAATTATTCAATAACACACGTTTCAACTTAATTGATTGTGATAATTGAAAAGAATAATTTCAGTACAGGATCATTTGTCCATTTGGGCCTAAGCTGCAAGCATCGGTGAGTTATACTTACTATATATTGCATTATCGTTGTAATTTTGTGCTAGTTTTGATATATTTTCTTAAAATATAAAGAAAAGGGCATTTTGTGATCCGCAGCCTCATCACCCTACTTTTCTCACAAAAAGTTGAGATTTTTATACCATTGGAAACCTCTGGCTACATAATGTTTATGTACTAAAAAGTTCTTGCAGATTAATTCGTTTAGCAAAAATATCGTCAAATTTGAATTTAGTTCTGGTATACCAGAACGAAATTTCACACTAGGCTTGTTTGTACTAATTTTTCATGTTGATTTTGAAAAAGCCTGAAACTTGTATTCAACAGTTGACACCCGCATGGAACGAGTTGATAATCATTGTTAATAAGCCTACTGCTACTACAACATGGACTTCTTTTCATTCATTGCTTATAAGGCCCATGGACTCGAACTGTGACCATGTTGCGATTTTGTTTTACGTGGACATAACCCTACACGTTTGACTTGAATTGGCGACCATAGTACACCGTGAAGTGTACATGATTTTTGGCACTTCCATGTGTAGACAGGCGGAGGATTGTGCTCAGGGTCTATGCTACAAATCAAGTTTTCTAGTTGAAATGGGAGAAAAAATAGAATCTACGCATTCTACTCAAAAGTTAATCAATTCATACGTTTTTTCTTAAAACAGTTGATCATACATTAGGTACGAAGAAGAAAAATGGAATTGCATCACATCTTCTGGATTATTGCGATGATCTGCACAGTGCAGAGTGTATCGTATCGAATTGCCAGGAGTGAGACTGATGAGCAGCGATGTGAGGCAAAATGCGAAGACGAATGCTTCACGAATCCCGATGATTCATTAAAGAGGATGGGGTGCTTAGAGAAATGCATTGCAGAGGGAGTAGACCAGTTTACCTGTCCAGGTATTGTTTGTTTATATTGAAAGTATTAATTCGTGTAATACTATTACGCCAAGCCCCTTTCTTTCGTTAATCAAGGCACCTATATTTTTTTTTTCATTATCGCACAGCCTCTATAAATTGTAATATTTCAGTTTGTGTTATTTATTCTTTTGTATCAAAGGGAGTCAATCTTTCCTTAGTGAAGTATCCAAGCCTTCCACAAGCCTCGCAGCAGAGATTGAAGATTTCTTCGTAAGGAAATGTGCTTTGTTCTCGGCAAGAAATTTTGAAGGTTTAGAAGGTTTATTTACTGAAGATTCCATATTGGTCCTTGATGGTCAGAAGCCTGTTATCGGACCAGTCGGTAAATATTAGTAATTATAACTGGTCAACTGACTAGCGCTAACTAATGTAACTAAACAAAACAGACATGTGTCCATTCATAATAGGCCTACTGATTACCCAGAGAAATGCACCGATGTATATAGCGCAATTACATAACGTAACATTGTGCTTTACAGGTAGCAAGCACTGGGGCAGAAAACACACCTTTTAGGAACGCAGCTCTATAGCCCTATCACGCTACATATATTTAGTAACCATTTTGCCCGGAAGATCGAGGAATTCCAAGGTAACTCAAATTGTCCACGAGAACCCGAAAGAGACATAATTTGCGATCACTTGAACTCGTATCCTCATAGCACTTATGCCCCTGTCTGACTACCAAGCGACAGGAAGTACCTGTAAATGACATAATATTCAGGCTTATATTGTACCATAGGTAATGAGAAATAATTATGTCAATTATATCTCAATTTTGATGGCGTGAATTGGGAGATACTGCTGTAAATTTGGTCTGTAAATTATTGTATTTGAGTCTCGGAATGGGTCTGCCTCACCTCGTAGAAAAACTCTTTAAAAATGTGAAGATATTAATTTTGATGGCGTGGATTCACTGCGTTTTGAAGCTATTAGAAAAGGCGTAGGCCTACTATAAATATACTAAGTTTAATATATGCATGTGCATTTTCATTCTATATCTCAGCCAGAGCAGAACAAATTAGAGACTACTTGATTGCAAATCCCGACATTGATCATTCGCGTTGTGATCCCGTTGACTTCGGTGAGGAAAATGGAATCATCTGGGCCAACGGTATCCTCGCTGACTATAATAAGCAAGACGTTAAAATCGATTCATTGAGGTTAGTAGGCCTATGACAGGTAATGAGGTGGAGCCTGGAGGATAGACCTACTCAAGTTTGGTTTCGTTAGAGACGTGCATCCAAGAGTGTGGAAATGGGACTCATGTTAATGGGTATACCCTGAAACCCAGATTTTGGACCATATTGAACACAGTTTATTGTATGATACTTTAAGCATGTGTTGAATCTGCGTTTGAATGTTTGATATTGAAAAAAAAACCCTGTAAACAAATGTTAACTATCACGCACAAATATACCAGAAGGCACGTGCGCTTAACTTTTCTATTTGCAAAATACGGTCAGCTTATTAACTGATGACAGAGCAGGAGCAAGATGTCTGATTGAATGGTTCATTATGTTATTTACATGTGTAAATATTTCAAATTTAACAACGAAAAAAATTTTTTAAAATAAAATAAATGTATTAGAATAAAAGATCGTACATTAGGCCTATTGCTTAAAGCCATAATGTTTGATTTGCTCATCAGCGACGCCCTCAATTTTGGTCGAATTTCTACTTTTTGCATGATTGTAATGGCTAGTGGTGTATTTAAATGAATATCTAAAAAAAAGTATCTACCCCCTTAAATAATAGCCATTATTAAAAGCGGGCTCTTATATTACAAATCTGTAAAATGCATTTGAAGCAGAATTTATTTTTGCGCATTTTGAGATCTCATTTGATACGATTGCCCAGAAAACAATAAAACACCGGTCAATTTAATGTAGTGAGGCCCAGATGTAAAAGTTGCACTTACAACAATACAAAAACACTCCTTCCATTATAACTGAATACAAAGCAATAGAATTTACTGCAACTTTTAAATCTTGGGTTACATTGATTTAAATGTACGCTGTGATGTCAATATTTAGACAATTGCTACAAATGAGGTATCAAAATGCGCAGAAATAAATTCTGCTTCCAACTCATTTTACAGATATGTAATACAATTACCCGTTTTTGACAGTATCTTATTTTTACCTGTATATAAGACTTGCTTTTTCAATTCTGTCTTTAGTCCTGATGAAGTCAGAGCCACATCTGACGAAAGCTTGACAAATTTCACACAGTGACTGGCTGCACCAGTACTGTAGTTTTCACACATTGACCGGCTGCACCGGTAATGTTAAACCCGACGGCGCACCCGAATAAAAATCAATTGTCATTTGTTTGGGTCAAAATTTAAAGGGACAATGTGATCAGTGAAAATGAACATTCTTTAATCGATTTTTTCATATTTCACCCAAGAAAAAATCTATTATGCATAAAAATTAATGTTTTAAAAATGTATACCTGCACATGATAAAACTATGGAAATACTACATTATAAAACTAATTGCCACATCATGTTATATAAAAGAACAACAAGTATGTGGAACTTATTTTCTTATTTATATTCTCATTTTAACAGGTATATGGTTGTCTTCAGGCGCGTCGGTACCGATCTTCAGGAATTCGCCATAGCACTGTTTCAATAAGTATCTGCTTTATTTGCCTTCAGCTCCATACAACAGTATAATGGCCATTAGATGCTGCAACTGCTCGATAGCTCATTATCATTTACCTGCTGACGTTATCCAATAGCAAATCGTTTCAATAATGCTATCTACTGAAGATATCCCTTGTCAATAATGATATCTGCTAAAAATATACTGTATGAAGACAACTATTAAATCGTTACAATATTGCTATCTACTGAAGACAGTTAAATAATACTAACTGTGTTGATAATGCTATCTCACAGAAATAGAAATATATATTCACTGAAGATAACTCTTAGTAAATTGTTAGAATAAAGGTATCTACAGAAGATAACTCCTAGAATATTGCCAAAAAATGATATCCACTGAAGATAATTCCTACTTAAGTGTAAAAGTATAACTATCCACTAACCATAACTCCAACTAACTAAATAATGCTATATCCACTAAAGATAACTCCTACTAGTAAATTATGAAAATAATGGTATCTACCGACGATATAAACTCGTAGTAAATTGTGACAATAATGCTATCTACTGAAGATAAATAAGTACATTGTGAACATAATGCTATCAACTGATGATAATTCCGAGTAAATTATATCAACGAAGCTATCTGAGACACATGGTGTACATAAAAGATTACCAAGATTCAAGTGTTTACCAGGTTAATTGTCAAGTCTGTGACTTTGCGTTTGTCGGTGAGACAGCCCGTCAGTTAAACACCCCAATCGCTGAACACCGCAGACCCGGTACTACCACCTCACCTGTGGGAGACCATCAGAAAGCAGGTCACACAGTGTCATCGCCCCGATATCTCCATGGTAGAAATCGCCATGGTAGGTTGAATCCACAGCCACGAAAGGTCATTTTATTCCGACCTTATGAGACGCATATAATTAGCCAAGTGACCTGACTAAGGCTACTGACAATAGCCGGGGTAATTGATTTCTCGCTGTGTGAGTAAGCTTGTATACGACATTGCGGTCAATGGTCATACATACTGCCTCCACTCTGAGACGAATATACCTATGCGCGCTGTAGTCCATACAGGACCAACGCAATATAAAATTAGCGATTTTGGTCAGATTTTGAGTTCAAGACTCACGGCCGTTTCTCAAAGCGCAAACTAGCGACTATCATATCTGTTCAACACGTATTTTCAAGTGTATGAGACCAGATCTGGTTTCTTGAGACGAAATCATTTACGGGAGATATTCATCATTTTCTAACCCGGTATCCGAAGATTTTCGTCTGATATCAAAATCGTTCATAGCAATTCACGTGTATCGATCCCGTGTATTCATTTTAGTGTCTCTGCTGCACCAAATAATTATTAGCCAGGCGATGTCGGTGTGGGTCATACAGTTGATTCGAACGGGGCTAAAATCCTCGATAGAGAAACGGACTGGTTCAGGAGGGGCGTAAAGGAGTCCATACACATCAGGACTAATAAAAGTGACCTGAACCGGGACCAAGGCCGTCATAGACTTTCTGGAGCTTACAACTCCCTACTGCGTCAGTGCGTGACTCACGTCACGGTCTGACGGTTTCTGATCAGTAGCAAGCATCATTCACCAGTCCATCAACCGAGTGAACAAGGAATTATAGTGATTCATTCGGAAAGCTCCTAGGTGAGCAAAAAGAAGCTTTGAGTAATTGTTTAACTTTCTCCATCATTACCAAGATTCAATAATCGTTGCATCATTTTCATATCGAAATGTTTTTGATTAAATAAACTCATTTTTTATAAGCGTTCAACAACATTATTGTTTAACGCGCCTATTATCAATAATCACATGTACCTGTTCATTGTCTTTTTCTGTGTAAATGGTGCATAGCAAGACAATAGGGGATATCAAAGCCGCACCTCCATACCTTCCGAAAAAATGGTTGCAAATTTATTTATATCCCGTGGTACTTTGCGCTACCGATAAAACTGTTTTGATTACCATGTTAATTTAAGTTTTAATTATAACAGATATTTCCCATGTAAAACATTAGCCATTTGTGTTAAAGTGTTACAGTAAGACCACAAACAAACAAACAAACAAACAAACAAACAAACAAACAAACAAACAAACAAACAAACAAACAAACAAACAAACAAACAAACAAACAAACAAACAAACAAACAAACGTCAATTTGTGTTCTTTTGTCGCATGAAGTCTACTGTTTGGATATTCCACACCCCAATAATCCCTGCGTATTGGTCTGATGTTACAGATGGCATGTACTCAGCATATTGACCATGTTGCCAGATGGCCTACCGTGTCATGTGACATTCTTAGATCACATTGTGATGTTATTAATGAGATGTAAATTATTTGTTATTAATGAGATGCAAATTATTCAGTGACACACGTTTCAAGTTAATTTATTATAATTTGCTATATAGAATAATTTCATACTGATCATCACTGTCACTGAAGATGACAAAACATAAAAAATATGCATATTTTTTTTTTCAAAAATCACAAATCTTACTAATCGTGTGTTTGTAATAATGTTATGATATTTGTGAAATTACCAATAATTTGATGTGGGACATGATCAACAACTTGATGTGTGAAATGACCAACAACTTGATGTGTGACATGCCCAACAACTTGGTGTGTGAAATGACCAGCTACTTGGTGTGTGAAATGACCAACAACTTGATTTTTAAAATGACCAACAACAGCGTGATGTATGAAAAGATCAACAACTTGATGTGTGAAATGACCAACAACATGATAAGTAAATGACCAACAGCTTGATTGTAAAATGACCAACAGCATGATGTGTGAAATGACCAACAACTTGATGTGTAAAATGACCAACAACTTGATGTGTGAAATAACCAAGAACTTGATAAGTGAAATGACCAACAGCTTGATTTAGGGATTCAATCATGTTTCACCGTTGTTCATCACCGATTAACAACGATGCGTCCGCGTCGTCTGAGTGGTTTACTTCGGGAGGGCAGCTTTAGCTGCCCGAGCAAAGTAAACCACGCAGACGCGCCGGACGCGAGTTGTTAATCGGTGATGAATAACGGTGAAACATGATTGAATCCCTTTCAACAATGAAACAAGCTAAAGATGTATAATTCACATGATTCTTTCATTCGGAATGTCCTTTTGTCATTGCCACTCAACCGTGCAAAAAGATCGCGATATTTCTCTGTTTATAGTAGGCATAACAAAAGTCGTAAATAAATTTTCTGCTCATTTGGACCCTTGCATTTATTAGCTTACATTATATCCCTCCAATAAATTTAGTATACTCTTTGGAGTGCCCAATATACCCTTTACTAAACATTTGCATTAAATTTATCATTGTTATGCAATATTATATCTTTTTATCAAGTAGTATTTAGCTATAGTATACAGCTATAAAGTGTAAAAACTATAGCCTTTTAACATGAGAATTGCCCTCTCTATGCGAGATTGACAAAAATAGGTCTCTCCTAATTATTTAACCCCTTGACCATGTTGACCCGGCCCGTACACAACAGCCTGCCACTCAAAAAAATAAAATAAAACAAAACACCCCCAAACAAAAAACAAAAACAAAACAAAGGTCAACTTTTATTCTTTTGTCGAAAAAGTCCACTGTTTGGAATTTCCGCCCCCTATTAGTTTCTGCGTACGGGCCTGAGGATACAGAATGCATAGCTCATTGACTATGTTGACAGATGTCTAGTGTTTCATGTAGCATTCTTATAAATTAATTATATTGTGATGATATTAATGAGATGCAAATTATTTGTTGTTAATGAGATGCAAATTATTCAATAACACACGTTTCAAGTTAATTGATTATAATAATCGAAAAGAATCTTTTCAGGTCAGGATCATTTCTCGACTTGAGCCTATAGCTGCAAACATCGGTGAGTTTTACTTATTATATGTTGCATTATCGTTATCTAGCCATAGTTATGAGATAAAAAGCACCCAATTAACACTAGGCTTAGTTATAGTCATTTTAATGCATTTTTCATGCTAATTCCATTTAGGTCATTACAATTTTTGAATTTAAAAAAGCTTGAAACTTGTCGTCAACAGTTGGCACCCACGTGGAGCGAGTTAATAATCATTATTAATAAGCCTACTGTCACTACAACATGAATTTCTTTTCATTCATTGCTTTTTAGACCCAATGACTTGAACTGTGATCATGTTTGTGATTTTGTTTTACGTGGGCATAACCCGAGAACTGAGACTTGAACTGGTGACCATAGTACACCGTGAAGCGCTCCCCATTTTGTTGGCACTTCCAAATATAGACACGGGGGATCCAAGCAAACAAAAAGTTTTGTATGATAACACACTACAAAAGACACACAACAAAAATATTTTTAAATGGTTTTAAAACGATATTGTAAAATATTTTTAGCAAACATATTTTTGCCAAATATTTTTTCAATAACTAAATATTATTATTACTAAATGTTATCAAAAATGTTTTTGATATTACGAAAACGTTTTATCCCCTTTATATGTCTTTTATATAACCCGACATTTAAACGTTTTCTGGCAACATTTTCTAACCTTTTGCAATTGATGTCGAAAATGTTTTGTGTTTGCTGGGATTATACTCAGGGTCTATGCTACATACAATTTTCTAGTCGAAATGGGAAGTTTGGGCAACCATATTGAACGGGAAAATGGAAACTACGCATTCTACTCAAAGGTTACTCAATTCATACATTGAAGAGTTGATCATATAGGTACATAAGAAGAAGGAAATGGAACTGCATCACATTTTCTTGATTATGGCGATGATCTTCAGAGTACAGAGTGTATCATATCGATACGCCAGGAGTGAGACTGATGAGCAGCGATGTGAGGCAAAATGCGAAGACAGCTGCTTTACGAATCCCGATGATTCATTAAAGCGGATGGGATGCTTGGAGAAATGCATTGCAGAGGGAGTAGATCAGTTTGTCTGTCCAGGTAATCTTTGTGTATATTAAAAGTATTAAATCGTGTAATATAAATCGTGTAATACTATTACGCCAAGCCCTTTTCTTTCAAACTATGTTATTTACGTTAATCAAGACACCTATATTTTTTTCATCGCACAGCCCCGTTAATATACGCCTATTATAATGTAATACTTTGTGTTAATTATCGCACAGCCCATAGAAATTGTAATACTTCGGTTTGTGTTATTTATTCATTCATATCAAAGGGAGCCAATCTTTCCTTAGTGAAGTATCCAAGCCTTCTACAAGCCTCGCAACAGAGATTGAAGATTTCTTCGTTAGGAAATCGGCTTTGTTCTCGGCAAGAGATTTCAAAGGTTTAGAAGCTTTATTTACTGAAGATTCCATACTGGTCCTTGATGGTCAGAAGCCTGCTATCGGACCAGTAGGTAAATATTATAACTGGTCAACTGCCTAGCGCTAACTAATTCACTTACGTACTAACAAAACCGACATGTGTCCATTCATCCATGTAATAGGCCTACTGGTAAAGGCACGGATTTATATAGCGCAATTACATAAAGAAACATTGCGCTTTACAGGTAGTCACCGAGCACTAAAGTTTGTTCGGCTTATAAGACGGAAGACACACATTTTAGGGACGTAGCTCTATAAGCCCACAGGGTCAGAAACCTAGTCACGCTACATATATGTAGTAAACATCGCAGCCAGGATCAGATCACCGAGTTTCGTACGGGTACAGGGGCAATTACATGATGCACTTATGGTCCATGGCAAGCCTGATTCGACCTTTGTGGCATTAAACCCAGTTAACAGGAAATTAATCCAGTAAATCGATTCAATAAAGCAAATAAGCTCATGCATTCGATCACTAACGGCAACCAGCTTCGGTCGATTACCCCAGCTGCAGCGTGTGTAAACTCTAATTTGCATAGAGGCTGTACGTGAAATTATTGATTGGCTCCAAACAAAGGATTTGAACCGGTGCACGTAATCATGGCGCAGTGCAGTCCATTCAATCAAATGTTGTCATCAACCTATTTGATCGCAGTGCATTGTTATGTGTGTGAGACGAACTGTCGCGGTTGATTGCAATCAAACAAACGATGTCTTATGTATTACTTTGTTCCGTGATGAAAATCGTGATGTTTTATTTAATCACTCTCGAAAATGTATTTCTTTTGTAGGCCTATTACTTTGTTTTGTGATGAAAATCGTGATGTTTTATTTCATCACGCTTTAAAACAAACGATTTCTTATGTATTACTTTGTTTCGTGATGAAAACCGTGATGTTTTATTTCATCATCACGCTCTAAAACAGACGATTTCTTGTGCATTATATTTGTTTTGTGATGAAAATCGTGATGTTTTATTTCATCACGCTCTAAACAATAATTATAGTTACATGCATTTCAAGAAAAAAATCTTATTAAAACGGTAGGCCCTATGTTGCTTAAAAAAAATGTAGAAAGTGATGATGATGATGATGTCGATGATGATGATGATGATGATGATGATGATGATGATGATGATGTCTCCAAAAGTGTCCCGGTTTTTTTTTCTTGCCCTAAATCGTGCGTATCTATTAATAAGGCACTTCAATAATCAATAATCAGTCCCGTGACGGCCTCCACTAATTAGCTACTAACTTGGGTTATGGGCCCTGATTTTCATGTTCACTGTCACTTACTCATCAGCGAAGTACGACCCTTTGTCAATTACCTACAGTACCAAATTTCGGCATACTATTTAAAAACTCATCATGATGATCGAACATAGAGTACTTTAAATGTAGCTTGTACCGTTTTCGTGTGGCATTCTTCAGAAGTGAGCGGTCCGTTTACCAAAATTTTCGGTCAAATCTCCATTCAATTAACACGGGATTTGGCTAGCTATGCCTTGCCCTCACTCACTGTTTTACCAAAGTACGAATATTTCTGAACATCTAACCTAGCTGTAATTGTAGGTCATGTTAGAGAAATATATTTGCTAGAAGTTTTTGAGAGTACTTTTAATATTGGCCGGTTATTTTTCACACATTGACGTTAACTAGGCAAATGCCTATCCTTTTAACGTGGCACGACTTGTAGAGGTCACAGCTCAATGGTGAGAGCACTGTGTATTGTGTATAGGAAAACGGACAGTAACTGCAGTATGAGCAGCATGTTCTTTGCCCTGAGGTTCGAGGAATTCTAAGGTAGCTCAAATTATCCACGAGAACCGAAAGTGACATTGCGATCGCTCGAACTCGTATCCTCATATCACTTATGCCCCTGTCTGACTACCAAGCCGCCTGCTGCTTCGGCAAACGCCATGACGTATCCGTCAATGATATTAGTCAGGCGTATTGTACTCTATGCTGTGAGAAATATTTATATGTCAATTATATCTCAATTTTGATGGCTTGAATTGGGGGATGCTGCTGTAAATTTGGTCTATAAATTATTGTATTTGAGTTTCTGCATGGGCTCTGCCTTACTGTAAATAAAAGATCGTACCAGAAGGCAACGAAGACCCGCTTGGCAGATAGCATTTCCGTCTGCCTCTTTCCAAGAAGGGTAGCAGAAGCTGGGAACAGAACCTTTCCAGTGGCAGCTCCATATTTGTAGAAAAAATATTTAAAAATGTAAAGATCTTAATTTTTATGGCGCGTAATCACTGCGTTTTGAAGCCACTGGAAAAGGCGTGCTATAAATACAAAGTTAAATATACGTATGTGCAATTTTCATTCTATATCACAGCCAGAGCACTACAAATTAGAGACTACTTGATCGCAAATCCCGATATCGATCATGTGCGTTTTGATCCCGTTGACTTCGGTGAGGAATATGGAATCATCTGGGCTAACGTAATCCACACTGACTATAATAAGCAAGACGTCAAGCCGATCTCTTTAATGAGGTTAGAAATATTTATTCCCAGTGGTAGACATAGTCAAGTTTAGTTTGGTTAGGGACGTGTATTCAAGGATCTGGGGATGGGACCCATGTGAATGGATATACTCTGAAGCCCAGATTTCGGGCCACATTTTGAATCTGTGTTTGAATGTTTGAAATTTAAGAACATTTTGAGAAAAAAATTACTCATCTATATGCAAATTTCCACATTCACACAACCAAGATATTGATGCCATTCTTTATACCAGAAGACCGAAAACGAGACAATTTCAGCAACAAGTCCCCGTAAATTACCATTTTGTACCGATACTCCCAAGACCCATAATGATCAGCTTATTAACTGTGCATTGACAAGGGGCCTGATTGAATGATTCATTATGTGGTTTTCAGAAATCAGCCTGCGTAATATACATTTTAGTTTTTTTATGCAGTTCGCTCAAGCATACCGATATACAATTCCCATGCCTTTGTTGATAAACATTGAGGTCAACTCATCTATACAAATATGACTTTTGTTGATTCCAATAGGTGTAAGTTGAAACATGTGTAAATTTTTCAGATATACCAATGAACAAATCAGGCTTACAAATAAATTAAAAAGATTTTGTGATAAAAGATTGCATATTGGCTTAAGACAATCAGGTATTGCTCATTAAATCGAAAGCATAGTACATGATAAAACTATGGAAATACACAGCAAACACAAAACGTTTTCGACATCATTCGCAATATGTTATAAAAGGTTGTCAGAAAACGTTTAAATGTCGGGTTATATAAAGGGTATATTAAGAGTATAAAACGTTTTCATAACCTTAAAAAATTTTTTTTGATAATCTACTGCTCAGCAAACAAATTTTTTTACAGAAAACATTTAAATGTCGGGTTATATAAAGGTTATAAAAACGTTTTAATAACATTCCAAAAACATTGTTGAAAACTTGATACAAAACATTCTAAACAGAATGTTATTTTGGGGTTGAAAAAATATTTTGCGAAAAATGTTTGCCCAAAATATTTTCAATAACGTTTTAAAAACGTTTTCATGACCCGACATTTAAATGTTATTAAAAGGTTTTGAAAAAACATTTTAAGAACATTTCTGTGTTTGCTGGGTTCAAATATTTTAACATAATGTTATTTAAGTTTTGACACAATATTTGACAAAAGTGTTTGCAAAAATAGTTTACAATAACATTTTTAAAAACATTTAAAAATATTGTTGTATTGTGTTTTCATACAAAACGTTTTAAAACGTTATCATGACCTTTATATAACCCGACATTTTAATGTTATTGAAACGTTTTTACCTAAACCAAAAGCCAAAATATAACTTATTTAAAACGTTTTTAAAACGTTTTAAAACGTTTTTGTGTTTGCTGGGTACATACTCTATAAAACTGATTAACAATACTCAAGTTTATGTAAAAGAACAACCAGCGAAAAATATGTGGAACTTATTAATCTTGTTTCTAATCTCATTTGAACAGGCATATGGTTGTCCTCAGACGTGTCGGTACCGAGCTTCAAGAATTAGCCATAGCCGGGTTTCAATAAGTATCTGCTTTATTTGTAACAGTATCATGGCCATTGGATTCTACAACGGCTCGTTAGCTCATTATCATGTACCTGCTGACGTTAATCCCTAGTAAATCTTTTCAATAATGCTTTCTACTGAAGATAACTCGTGTCAATGATAATCTCATTTGAACAGGCATATGGTTGTCCTCAGACGCGTTGTTACCGAGCTTCAAGAATTCGCCATAGCCGTGTTTCAATAGGTTTTAAATTTTCTTCATGCAGCTCCATACAACAGTATCATGGCCATGGGATTCTACAACTGCTCAATAGCTCATTATCATATACCTGCTGACGTTAACAACCTCTAGTAAATCGTTGCAATATTGCTATCTACTGAAGATAATCTACTGAAGATGATATCTGAAAATATATTGAAGATTACTAGTAAATCGTTTAAATAATGCAATCTAACAATAGATCATTTCAGATGGTGTTATGATATTTACCTAAGATAGTTAATAACAACTGTATCAATAATGCTCTCTAACAGAATATAAAAAAATACCAGTAAAGGCAGGTAATACTGAAAAAATGGTTTAAAAATGCAATTTACTTTATAGATTGATTTCATCTGTACACCATTAAGATCACTATCATTGAAGTTGACAAAACATAACAAATTATCTTATACATGTTATTTTTCAAATATCACAAATCTTACTATCGTGTGTGTGTGTAATAATGTTATGCAATGTGTGAAATAACCAAAAACCTGTGTTAATAATGACTTCGGTGACGTCATTGAGTCTGATTTCACCTGATCAGGTTGGTCTCTAGCCGTTTCCAAGAAATTCATCAGAGCCAACAACATCGGCTGATGACGAGGAAGTTCCTCGAAAGCGCTCTGGTATCGTGCTATATAAAAAAATACCAGTAAAGGCAGGTAATACTGAAAAAATGGTTTAAAAATGCAATTTACTTTATAGATTGATTTCATCTGTACACCATTAAGATCACTATCATTGAAGTTGACAAAACATAACAAATTATCTTATACATGTTATTTTCAAATATCACAAATCTTACTATCGTGTGTGTGTGTAATAATGTTATGCAATGTGTGAAATAACCAAAAACCTGTGTTAATAATGACTTCGGTGACGTCATTGAGTCTGATTTCACCTGATCAGGTTGGTCTCTAGCCGTTTCCAAGAAATTCATCAGAGCCAACAACATCGGCTGATGACGAGGAAGTTCCTCGAAAGCGCTCTGGTATCGTGCTCGTAATATTATTCAAAAAGCAGAAAGATCATTGCTCAACGAAATGATTCGCCAAAATAATTTCATTTAGCTTCGGCTTATGTCGCGAGATTAACTCGCTCAAGTAAGTGGGGCCATATTGTGAAGACACTTGAACGTTAGAAGCAGAGTTTTGTATCTGATCCGCTGACGGACAGGGGGCCAGTGTAGCCTGTAGAGAATTATCTACTGAAGATAACTCCTAGTATATTGTGAAAATAATACTATCTACCGAAGATATCTCCTAATAAAGTGTGAAAATAATGATATCCACTAAAGATAACTTCTACTAGTAAAGTGTGAAAATAATGCTATCCTCTGACAATAACTCCTAGTAAATTGTAAAACTAATGCTATCCACTGAAGATAACTCCTAGTAAATTTTGAAAATAATGCTGCTACCCACTGATGATAACTCCTAGTAAATTGTGAGAATAATGGTATCTACTGAAGATAACTCCTAAAATATTGCGAAAATAATGCTATCTGCTGAAGATAACTCCTAGTATATTGTGAAAATAATGCCATCTACTAAGTATAACTCCAAGTAGTGTAGTCAAAAACCTCAATTCCGTGACCAGTCTCTGGCTAGTAAGGTTTGACGATTGATTTGACTTCTATGGACCATTTAGAAAAAATTAGCCCCCATGTCCCTCGCGAAAATCCCGGCATTTTTCGCTAGAGGCCAAAATCCAAAATGGCCGCCGCCACCATTTTGAAAAATTAAGTTTTGAACCAGAGTACCTATAATCATGTAGAAAGACACTTTTTCGGGTATGTCGAGCACAGGAATTCCGATTCTGACATTAGTTTGACATTACGGCATCATTTTCACCCAGAAATCCAAGATGGTGGCCGGCACCGTCTTGAAAAATTTAGTTTTGAACCAGAAGACCTAAAATCGTGTACAAAGACACTTTTTTGGATAAGTCGACCACAAGGATTTCAAATCTGACACTACTTTGACATTACGACCTCATGTTTACCCAGAAATCCAAGATGGCCCCCATTTGGTAGACTGGTCACGGAATTGAGGTTTTTGATTACACTAAAGTAAAAGGTGAAATTACTGAAAATAATGCCATCCACTATATAACTCCTACTAGTAAAGTGTGAAAATAATGCTATCCTCTGACAATAACTCCTAGTAAAGTGTGAAAGTAATGCTATCCACTGAAGATAACTCCTAGTAAAAAATGTTTAAATTAAAAAATAAACTTTTCTACATTTTGCAGCTTAACATTTTATAAGCATTCAACAACATTCTTATTTGACGCGTCTGTTAACTAATAATTACATACACCTGTTCATTGCCTTTCTCTGTATAAATGGATAAATGGTGCATAGCTAGACAATAAAGTGGTTATCAAAGCCGCACCTCTATACCTTCCGAAAAAATGGTAGCAAATTTATTTATGTCCCGTGATACTTTGCGCTACAGAGAAAACATTTTTGATTAACTTATTTAGCCCCTTGACCAGGCCCGTACGCATCGGCCTCCCCAACCCCCCAAAAAACCAACAACAACAACAACAGACAAACAGAAAAAAGTTCTGAAAGCCTCATAAGATTGCTTCTCAACCTCCATAATCCCGGCTGGTACGCGTCGACACCACCGGCGTTCCGCTTGCGAGGTAGGCCTGTTCATTGTCTAAAAATCCACTGATTGGATATTCCGCACCCTCCGTACGGGTATGATGTTACAGATGGTACTTACTAATTTAGCCCATTGACCATAAACAGATGGCATAACATTATATTGTGATGTTATTAATGAGATGTTGATTATATATTTGTTATTAATGAGATGCAAATTATTCATTAACACACGTTTCAAGTTAATTGATTATGATATCATTTCAGTTCACGATCATTTGTCCATTTGGGCCTAAGCTGCAAGCATCGGTGAGTTATACTTACTATATTTTTGCATTATCGTTATAATTTTGTGCTAGTTTTGATATATTTTCTCAAAATATCAAGAGATATCTTAAAAGGGCATTTCGTGATCCACAATTTCACCCCACTGGAAACCTCTGGCTACAAATTGTTTATGTACCAAAAATTTCTTGAAGATTAATTCGTTTAGCAAATATATAGTCAAATTTGAATTTCGTTCTGGTATACCAGAACGAAATTACAACAGTGGCCTATGGAGCAGTGTAATACACTGAACATGCATAACTCGCAAACGCAAAATCAGAATCAACTGCAATTTTGGGAATAAGCTTTTTTCGTGGATATATACTGAAAAATGTCATGAAAAGAGGATGCTAGAATCACGAAATCCTCCTTTAAGAAGCACTCAATCAATACTAGGCTTGTTTGTATTCATTTTTGAAACTTGAAACCTGTCTTCAGCAGTTGACACCCGCATGGAAGGAGTTGATAATCAATACTAATAAGCCTACTGCTACTACAACATGGACTTCTTTCCACTTATTGCTTATTAGGCCCAAGGACTCGTACTGTGATCATGTTGCGATTTTGTTTTACGTGGGCATAACCCGAGAACTTGAACTGGTGACCATAGTACACCGTGACGTGTACAGCATTTTTTGGCACTTCCATGTATAGACACGCGGAGGATTATGCTCAGGGTCTATGCTACAAATCAATTTATCTAGTAGAAAATATAATCTACGCATTTTACTCAAAGGTTACTCAAGTCATACATTTTTTTCTTAAAACAGTTATCATACATTGGGTATACAAAGAAGAAGAAAAATGGAATTGCATCACATTTTCTTGATTATGGCGATGATCTTCAGAGTACAGAGTGTATCATATCGATACGCCAGGAGTGAGACTGATGAGCAGCGATGTGAGGCAAAATGCGAAGACAGCTGCTTCACGAATCCCGATGATTCATTAAAGAGAATGGGATGCTTGGAGAAATGCATTGCAGAGGGTGTAGACCAGTTTGCCTGTCCAGGTAATCTTTGTATAATTAAAAATATTAAATCGTGTAATATAAATCGTGTAATACTATTACGCCAAGCCCTTTTCTTTCAAACTATGTTATTTACGTTAATCAAGGCACCTATATTTTTTTTCATCGCACAGCCCCATTAATATACGCCTATTATAATGTAATACTTTGTGTTAATTATCGCACAGCCCATAGAAATTGTAATACTTCGGTTTGTGTTATTTATTCATTCATATCAAAGGGAGCCAATCTTTCCTTAGTGAAGTATCCAAGCCTTCTACAAGCCTCGCAACAGAGATTGAAGATTTCTTCGTTAGGAAATCGGCTTTGTTCTCGGCAAGAGATTTCAAAGGTTTAGAAGCTTTAATTACTGAAGATTCCATATTGGTCCTTGATGGTCAGAAGCCTGTTATCGGACCAATAGGTAAATATTATAACTTGTCAAGTGACTAGTGCTAACTAATTCACATACGTACTAACCGACATGTGTCCATTCATCCATGTAATAGGCCTACTGATTGATGACCCAGAAAAGGGCACGGATTTATATCGGGCAATTACATAAAGAAACATTGCGCTTTACATGTAGTCACCGAGCACTAAAGTTTGTTCGGCTTATAAAAGACGGAAGACGCACCTTTTAGGGCTCTATAACAGCTATATAACCCACCCCACAGGCTCAGAACCCTAGTCACGCTACATTATATGTAGTAAACATCACAGCCAGGATCAGATCCCCGAGTTTTGTATGGGTACAGGGGCAATTAGCAGTATGTTCTTTGCCCAGAGATTCGAGGAATTCTAAGGTAGCTCAAATTTTCCATGAGAACTGAAAGTGACATTGCGATCGCTCGAACTCGTATCCTCATAGCACTTATGCCCCTGCCTGACTACCAAACCGCCTGCTGTTTCGGCAAACGACAGGACGTATCCGTCAAAGATATTAGTCAGGCTTATTGTACTATAGGTTATGAGAAATAATTTATGTCAATTATATCTCAATTTTGATGGCGTGAATTAGGGGATGCTGCTGTAAATTTGGTCTATAGATTATTGTATTCGAGTTTCTGCATTGGCTCTGCCACACTGTGAATAAAAGAGCGTCCGAGAAGGCAACGAATACCCACTTGGCAGATAGTATTTCCTTCTGCCTCTTTCCAAGAAGGGTACTGGGAACAGAACCTTTCCAGCGGCAGCTCCATTTTCGTAGAAAAAATCTTTTAAAAATGTGAAGATCTTCAATTTTTATGGCGTGTAATCACTGCGTTTTGAGGCCACTGGAAAATGCGTACTATAAATATACAAAGTTAAATATACGCCTGTGCATTTTCATTCTATATCACAGCCAGAGCACTACAAATTAGAGACTACTTGATCGCAAATCCCGACATCGATCATTCGCGTTGTGATCCCGTTGACTTCGGTGAGGAAAATGGAATCATCTGGGCCAACGTTATCCACACTGACTATAATAAGCAAGACGTCAAGATCGATTCATTGAGGTTAGTAGGCCATGCCTATAACAGGTAATGAGGTGGAGCCTGGAGGATAGACCTACCCAAGTTTGGTTTCGTTAGAGACGTGCATCGGGTTGGAAATGGGACCCCTGTTAATGGATATACCCGTAAGCCCAGATTTTGGACCATATTGAACATGTTGAATACAGTTTTTTTGTATGATAATTTAAGCATGTTTTGAATCTATGTTTAAATGTTTTGTATTGAAAAAGACTATAAAACTATAAAATCTATAAACAAAATATCTTAACTTTCACGCACAAAAAGGAGGCTATTTCTTATTCCAGAAGGTAGGTCCCCTTAAATTTGCTATTTGCCGGACCCATAATGGTCAGCTTATTAACTGATGACAGAGCAGGAGCAAGATGTCTGATTGAATGGTTAATTATGTTATTTACGTGTGTAAATATTTCAAATTTACCAACGAAAAAAATCAAATTTAAAAATCAAATAAATATAACAGAATAAAAGATCGTACTTAAGGCCTATTGCTTAAAGCCATGTTTGATTTGCTCCAAAGCGACGCCCTCAATGTTTGCTGAATTTCTACTTTTTTCATGATTGTAATGGCTAGTGGTGTATTTAAATATCATGTGAAAGATTAAGCCTGAAGTGCTTTAATTACAGTAAAATTTAAGTTTTAAAATTCAGAGTTCACCGATCGAGTGGTGGCTAAACACATAATGATGTATATCCATACGTAGCGGTAAACGTAAATAGAAAGCAAATTTATACTTCTTCGCTACTCAAATTTGGTACAATCACCGGAGCGCTTTCACCGGGTCAACCGGTGTCTTCTGTGCACAGCATCCTTTGCAAAGACGGTGACTCCCTATTACATTGGTGAGTCTGGACGCAAGCTCGAAAAGAGTCTTACAGAATATAAATCCAAAGCGGCCAGTTCCAATCCGCAATCAAGGAACATATTGACAGGAGCAAAGGGCTCCAAATTGACTGGGAGACCGTAAAAGTGTTAGAGAGGGAGTCTTAGGACTTCCCTCGTAAGGTCTTGGAAGCAATCCATATCAGAACTAAAGGACCCAGACTGAACCGTGACAAAGGGTTGGACATCGACCCTGTTTGGAACAACCGCCTGACCCCCAGAACCAAGGGGACGCCGCAACATCTTCTTGTTTGGCGTCATCTACATCTGTGACGTCTGTGACGTCTCAATAACATCACTAGCAACAACAAATCTTCAAAGCAATAACACTGTTGACCCAGTGAAAGCGCTCCGGTGAGTGTACCAAATTCGAGTAGTATAAATTTGCTTTATATTATTGAATCGTCCATTCAGTGACGTATAAACTTTATGTGCATACCACTATTTGCCATACGTCTTGTTTGTTCGGGCTAGCTGTGTGAAGCTACGCCAATATTTATGATAGTACGATCGATCGGCGAGCGAATACATGAATTGTAGGCGCTGGAATGAAATAGCAATTTTCTTTGTTTTAACTCATTTGTTTGTCTCAAAATTAAAAGGGGGCAATGTGATCAGTGAAAATTAACATTTAAATAGGAATCTATTCTTTAATCGATTTGTTTCATATTTCACCCAAGAAAAAATCCATTATGTATGAAAGTGAATGTTTTAAAAATTTATACCTGTACATGATAAAACTATGGAAACACTACTTTATAAAACTGACTAACAATTGCCACATCAAGTTTATATAAAAGAACAACAAGTGTAAATTATGTGGAACTTATTTTCTTATTTATGATCTCATTTCAACAGGTGTATGGTTGTCTTCAGACGTGTCGGTACCGAGCTTCAAGAATTCGCCATAGCCCTGTTTCAATAAGTATCCGCAGTATAAGCAGTATAAATACAGCAGTATAATGGTCATTTGATTCTACAACTGCTCAATAGCTAATTATCATACACCTACTGACGTTAACCCCTAGTAAATCGTTTCAATAATACTACCTACTGAAGATAACTCGTGTCAACAATGATATCTGCTAAAAATATACTGAAGACTAGTAAATCGTTTTAATAAAGCTACCTACTGAAGATAGGTAATACTAACTGTTTCAATAATGCTATCTCACAGAATAAAAAAAAAATATGTATACTAAAGATAGCTCATATTAAATGGTTTTAATAATGCAATTTACTTTATGGATTAATGTCATCTATAAATACTGAAGATCACTGTCTACTGACGATAACTCCTTGTAAGTTGTGCAAATAATGATATCCAATAAAGAAAACTCCTACTAGTAAAGGATGAAAAAATGCTATTCACTAACGATGACTCGTATATAGTCAATTGTGCAAATAATGCTATTCGGTAAATTTTGAAAATAATGCTTCTCGTAAATTGTGAGAATAATGATATCTACAGAAGATTAATCCTAGAATATTGCAAAAATAATGCTCTCTGCTGAAGATAACTCCTAGTAAGGTGTGTAAATAATCCACTGAAGGTAATTCCTAGTCAAGTGTGAAAATAATGCTATCCACTGACGATAACTCTTAGTAAATTGTGAAAATAATGATATCCACTGAAGATAACACCTAGTAAAGTGTGAAGACAATAATATCCACTGCAGATAATTCCACTGCAGATAAAAGTGTGAAAATATTGCTATACACTCCTAGCAAATTGTGTAAATAATGCTATCCACTAAAGATAACTCTTACTAGTAAAGTGTGAAAATAACGCTATCCACTATAGTGTGAAAATAATGCTATCCACTGACGATAACTCCTAGTAAATTATGAAACTAATGCTATCTACTGACGATAACTCGTAGCAAATTGTGAAAATAATGTTATCCACTGAAGATAACTCTTACTAGTAAAGTGTGAAAATAACGCTATCCACTATAGTGTGAAAATAATGACATCCACTGAAGATAACTCCTAGTAAATTGTTAATTAACTAATGTTATCTACTGACGATAAAAAAAACTCGTAGCAAATGGTGAAAATAATGTTATCCATGGAAGATATCTCTTACTAGTAAAGTAAGAAAATAACGCTATCCACTATAGTGTGAACATAATGACATCCACTGAAGATAACTCCTAGTAAATTGTTAATTAACTAATGTTATCTACTGACGATAAAAAAAACTCGTAGCAAATGGTGAAAATAATGTTATCCATGGAAGATATCTCTTACTAGTAAAGTAAGAAAATAACGCTATCCATATAGTGTGAAAATAATGTTATCCACTGACGATAACACCGAGTAAATTGTGAAAATAATGATACTAAAGATAACTCCTAGTAAAGTGTTAAAATCTAATGACGATAACAAGTATTAAATTGTGAAAATAATGCTACCTACTGAAGATAAGTAAGTATAATTCTATCAACAGAGTAAATTATGTCAATGAAGCTATCTGAGACACAAGGTTTACATAAAACAGTCCCAAGATTCAATAATCGTTGCATCATTTTCATCTCGAAATGTTTAAAATGATTAAATAAATTCATTTTTATAAGCATTCAACAACATTATTGTTTAACGTGCCTATTAATTAATAATCACATGTACTTGTTTATTGTCTTTCTCTGTGCAAATGGTGCATAGCAAGACAATAGGGGATATCAAAGCCGCACCTCTATACCTTCCGAAAAAATGGTAGCAAATTTATTTATATCCCGTGGTACTTTGCGCTACCGAGAAAACAGTTTTGATTATCACTTAACATGTTAATTTAAGTTTTAATTATAACAGATATTTCCCATGTAAAACATTAGCCATTTAGTAAGTAAATAATTTGCAAGTTATATGCTGTATTCACAATTTTGTGGTGCAGTGAAGCATTGTCTGAAAAGGTTTTTTCCTCTTCCGCTTTTACACTCAAATCATATTTACAGCCGCATGAGTTCACTAATTAGATTGATCCGTAGGTACATTATTTAGCCCCTTGATTATGTTGACCAGCGGCCTCCTCCAAACAAGAATATGAACAACAAACAAACAAACAAATAAACAAACAAACAAACGTCAACTTTTGGCGCATGAGGTCTACTGTTGGGATATTCAGCACCTCCTGCGTACATGCCTGATGTTACAGCTGGCACGTAATTATTTAGCCTTATGACCATGTTGACAGATGGCATAGCGTGTCATGTGGCAATCTTATATTGTGATGTTATTAATGAGATGCAATTATTTGTTATTTATGAGATGCAAATTATTCAATCACAAATCTTACTATCGTGTGTTTGTAATAATGTTATGCTATGTGTGAAATGACCAACCATTTGATGTGGGAAATGATCAACAACTTGATGTGTGAATGACCAACAACTTGATGTGTGAAATGACCAACAACTTGGTGCGTGAAATGTCCAACAACTTGATGTGTGCAATGACCAACAACTTGATTTTTGAAATGACCAACAACCTGATGTGGGAAATAACCAACAATTTGATGTGTGAAATGACCAACAACTTGATGTGTGAAATGACCAACAACTTGATGTGTGTATGACCAACAACTTGATGTGTGAAATAACCAACAATTTGATGTGTGAAATGACCAACAACTTGCTATTATGTGTGATGATTCTTTATCATTGAATAAATCAACCACTATATTTACAAAAAATATTTTCTGATTCTTTACGTGTTAATGTGATTTTGCAGCATTATGACTATAACTCCTAGTAAATTGTGAAACTAATGCTATCCACTAAAGATAAGTCCTAGTAAATTTTGAAGATAATGCTACTATCCACTGAAGATAACTCTTAGTAAATTGTGAGAATAGTACTATCTACTGAAGATCTGCTGAAGATTACTCCTAATAAATTGTAAAAATAATGCTATCCACTGAAGATAACTCACAGTAAATTGTGTAAATAATGCTGCTATCCACTGAAGATAATTTCTACTGACGATTACTCGTCGTAAATAGTGAACATAATGCTATCAACTGAAGATATCTATTAGTACATTGTGTCAATGAAGCTATCTGAGACATGGTTTGCATAACACAGTCCCAATATTCAATAATCGTTGCATCATTTTGATCTCGAAATGTTTAAATTGATTAAATAAACTTTTCTACATTTTGCAGCTTTACATTTTTATAAGCATTCAACAACATTCTTGTCTAACCAATTAGAAAATTTCGCTTGACAAAACCAGTAAGTTTTTACTTACTAATATTTCGTCCTACACGTCGGAGGACTTCTTCAGATGTGAAACATCTGATCCACTTTCCCGGGAAACTGACTTCCGGTTGTGATTGGTCTTGTTTCCAGTCTTCAAAAGTGGGTCATATACGTGACTTAGGAAATAAGTGCCTTCCTCTCTATTCATGGTCTTTGTCCCCCTCTTTCTGATCTCCATCGCTTCTCGTACTTCTCTGGATCTTCTGATATGTTCTTTGCCAAGTATCTTGGAATCCTCCCAGTTGACAACGTGATTTGCTCTAGCGACATGATCAGATATGGCTGACTTCGTTTGTTCTTGCTCCGATGTCCTTCGCTCTGACCGAGTGAACCTTTTGTCATTCGCTTTCTTAACCTCCGCTTGATGTTCTGCGAGCCTAATCCCGAACAACCGAGAGGTTTCACCAACGTAACTAAGATCACAATTTTGGCAGCCGATCTCATAAATGCAATTGCCTGTCTTAAGAATTTATTTATGGAATTCCTGGAACAGCAAGCAATCGCGACTGCCCCGATTGATTGTAAGCCACGGTATTGGCGTCGTTATGTGGATGACGTGCTTGAAATCATAAAACAGGTGAAGTCCAGAATTTAACTGATCACTTAAACCAAGTTGACAAAACGGACAGTGTAAAATTCACGTACGAGGAAGAGAAAGAAGGGCAAATACCATTTCTCGACACGCTTATTGTTCGGAAACCTGATGGTACGGTAAAGCTCCTGGTATATAGGAAACCAACCCACACTGACCAATATCTCAGTTTTAAGTCAGAACACCCTCTCCATCAGAAAATGGGTGTGGTCCGAACTCTATTTGACCGTATGTACAGCGTGGTCACGGAAGAAACGGATAGAGAAAATGAAGAAAAACATGTGCGTGGAGCCCTTAAAAACTGTGGCTATCCTAAATGGGCAGTAGAGCAAGTCAAAGAAAAAATGAAACAAAAATCTAAAGCGACTGTGAAACCTAGCGCTAAGAAAGATCAAAAGATTGAGGACAAAAGCAAGGGGATGGTAGTGCTCCCTTATGTCAATGGAATCTCTGAACGAGTTCAAAGAATTTTCAAAAAACACAAAGTAGACACTGCAATGAAGCCCCACCAAACCCTCAAAAAGATTTTGGTCCATCCAAAGGACAAGAGAGACAAACTTAAGACAGGCAATTGCATTTATGAGATCGGCTGCCAAAATTGTGATCTTAGTTACGTTGGTGAAACCTCTCGGTTGTTCGGGATTAGGCTCGCAGAACATCAAGCGGAGGTTAAGAAAGCGAATGACAAAAGGTTCACTCGGTCAGAGCGAAGGACATCGGAGCAAGAACAAACGAAGTCAGCCATATCTGATCATGTCGCTAGAGCAAATCACGTTGTCAACTGGGAGGATTCCAAGATACTTGGCAAAGAACATATCAGAAGATCCAGAGAAGTACGAGAAGCGATGGAGATCAGAAAGAGGGGGACAAAGACCATGAATAGAGAGGAAGGCACTTATTTCCTAAGTCACGTATATGACCCACTTTTGAAGACTGGAAACAAGACCAATCACAACCGGAAGTCAGTTTCCCGGGAAAGTGGATCAGATGTTTCACATCTGAAGAAGTTCTCCGACGTGTAGGACGAAATATTAGTAAGTAAAAACTTACTGGTTTTGTCAAGCGAAATTTTCTAATTGATATGTCTTACAAACCTGATGAATCTATTCACTGAAATTCTTGTCTAACGTGCCTGTTAAATAGTAATCATATGTACCTGTTCATTGTCTTTCTCTGTATAAATGGATAAATGGTGCATAGCAAGACAAAAGGAGATATGAAAGCGGCACCTCTATACCTTCCGGAAACAAATGATAGCAAATTTATTTATAACCCGTAATACTTTGCGCTACGGAGAAAAGATTTTTGATTATCACCTAACACGCTCCTTTAAGTTTAAATTATATAATAAGGTTATAATATTTTTTTATCAGGGCGAACTTTTTATCAAGGCGGACTTCCTCCAGCACGGGACAAGTCCGCCCTTGCATCGTGATTTTGTATTTTTCCTTCTCCTGTCGTTATTGAAAGCTCATGCTCTTATAAATGTGGTTGTATTTAGCTATAAAGTGTAAAAACTATAGCCTTCTAACATGAGAAATGCCCTCTGTAGGCGACATTGAAAAAATAGGGCGGACTTGCCCCGGTCTCTCCTACTTATTTAGCCCCTTGATCATGTTGACCAGGCCCGTACGCTGTCTGTCACTCAAAAACAAGACAAAACACCCCCCAAAAAAAAAACCCCCAAAAACAACAACAACTTTTATTCTTTTGTCGAAAAGGTCCACTGTTTGGAATTTCCGCACCCCCAACAATTTCTGCGTACGGGCCTGATGATACATAATGCATGTACTTATTTAGCTCATTGACTATGTTGACAGATATACAAATTATTTGTTATTAATGATATGCAAATTATTCAAGAACACACGTTTCAAGTTAATTGATTATGATAATTGAAAAGACTCTTTTCAGTTCAGGATCATTTCTCCATTTGTGCCTAAGCTGCAAGCATCGGTGAGTTTTGCTTACTACATGTATATATTGCATTATCGTTATCTAGCCATAGGCATTAACGTTAAAATCGCAGGTTATGAGATTTGTTTTTTAAATGTCAAGAGACATCTTAAAAGCACCCAATTAATACTAGGCTTGTTTGTAGTCTTTTTAATGCATTTTACATGTTAATTCCAATATGGTCATTACAATTTGTGTATTTAAAAAAGCTTGACACTTGTCGTCAGCAGTTGGCACCCGCGTGGAGCGAATTAATATTCATTATTAATAAGCCTACTGCTACTACAACATGAACTTCTTTCATTCATTGCTTATAAGACTCGAACTGTGATCATGTTTGCGATTTTGTTTTACGTGGGCATAACCCGAGAACTTAGACTCGAACTGGTGACCATAGTATACCGTGAAGTGTTCCCCATTTTTCGGCACTTCCAAATAGAAACGGGTGATTATACTCAGTGTCTATGCTACATACCAATTTTCTAGTCGAAATGGGAGGGGTGGTCAAGCATTCTGAACCACTCAAAGGTTACTAAATTCTTACATTTTGTCTTAAAACTGTTTATCATATCGTTATGAACACGGCAGAGTGCCGAATACGCATAATTGCTGTTCTGCAGGTACCATTCCATCGGTCCTTCTAAAAATTGAGAACATTCTTGAGCACTCATTTGAAATGTATATTTTAGAAGTGAATGTGCACAAATTATTTGCAATAATTAGATGTTCTGAAACAATCGATAGCATCCCGCCAAACGGGTATTTACAGCTATTAGGCTTTATGCTGAATACAAAATGTCTCTACCGCTGCGCAAATAGTTGTATACGAGTTCGAATACGCATTCAACTACGTGTAAACCATAGCACGCATTCTTGATTTGGGGGCTTTTGTGTAGAAATTACTGGTTGTCCAAAGGCTGTAGACTTTACATTTGATATATAAGTTATAAAATAGTCATCCCTGTAACATTTAGCAAAACCCGAGGATTTTAAACCAGAAATAACAATATTGGCCTATATTTTGCATACAATTTTGGGATTCTACGAGGGTGCACTCACATTATTAAGCCAGGGCAATATCATGTGGGGATGTTTGTAAACTATATTGGTATCACTGGATAGAATTAAGACACCTATAGCTATCCATTGGTATCAAATATAATAGTATAGGACATTTAATATAGAAATTTGTACAGCTAAGTATACGATTCGTCTTTTGGTCGAATTCATTAATTGCACTCAGGCGCGATTCGTCCAAATCAAAATTTCGATATCTACGTCATGGAGTAACATTTACTATTAATTTTTGGTGGAAATAAAAGATCATCTGAAACATAATCATAATCATACAATAACTCAATTTACTCAAAATTATCGATTCGTCACTCTGCCGAATTCATAACGATATAATAGGTACAAAACAAGAAGAAAAATGGAATTGCATCGCATTTTCTGGATTATTGCGATGATCTGCAGAGTGCAGAGTCTATCATATCAAAACGCCAGGAGTGAGACTGATGAGCAGCGATGTGAGGCAATATGCGAAGACTGCTTCACGAATCCCAATGATTCATTAAAGAGGATGGGCTGCTTGGAAAAATGCATTGCAGAGGGTGTAGATCAATTTGGCTGTCCAGGTAATATTTGTTTATAATGAAATATTAAATCGTGTAATATTATTACGCCAAGCCCTTTTCTTTCAAACTATGCTATTTGCGTTAATCAAGTCACCTATACTATATATTTTTTATCGCACAGCCCGTATAATACACGCCTATTGTAATGTAATACTTTGTGTTAATTATCGCACAGACAATATAAATAATTGTAATACTTCAGTTTGTGTTATTTATTCATTCATATCAAAGGGAGCCATTATGTCCTAAGTGAAGTATCCAAGCCTTCCAAATGCCTCGCAGCAGAGATTGAAGATTTCTTCGTAAGGAAATCGGATTTGTTATCGGCAAGAGATTATGATGGGTATGCAGCTTTATTTACTGGAGATTCCATATTGATCCTTAATGGTCATAAGCCTGTTATCGGACGAGTCGGTAAATATAAGAAACTACGGTGTAACTAGTCAACTGACTGGCCCAACTAATGTAACTAATTCGCTTACGTACTAACAAAACGGACACGTTTGTATGCATACATGTATGATGTATACATGTACGAATTTATAAACCCAATTACATAACATAACATTGCGCTTTAAAGGTAGTCACCCAGAGGATCGAGGTATACGCCTAGGTAGTTCAAATTGTCCACAAGAACGGAAACACACATTGTGGGCTATCGAACTCGTACCCCTATAGCACTTATGCACAACTGTCAGACTACCATATCGTCTGATGTGAATGTTGATGGCGTGAATTGGGGGACGCTCTGAAGCCATTGGAAAAGGCATACTCTAAATACAATCATGTATAACAAGTTTAATATGCGCATGTGCTTTTTCATTCTATATCTTAGCCAGAACACAAGAAGTTAGAGACTACTTTATTGCAAATCCCGACATCGATCATTCGCGTTGTGATCCCATTGACTTCGGTGAGGAATATGGAATCATCTGGGCCAACGGTATTCACACTGACTACAATAAGCAAGACGTCAAGATCGATGTAATGAGGTTAGTAGGTCTTTAACCGGGGATGGGGGTGGTGATACACCTACTCAAGTTTGGTTTGGTTATGAACTGTAAGAGATTTTGTGATAAAGGATTGTACATTATGGCTTAAGTCAACAAGGTCAATTACATTTTTGGAGCTATCCTTAAAAAACTAGTGACAATATGAAGAACCTTTTTTTTATTTTATCAAATCAATTACATAGAACTGATTTATTTTTGAGCTATCCTCAAAAAACTAGTGACAATATGAAGAACCTTTTTTAATTTTATTTATAATCTCATTTGAACAGGTTTATGATTGTCTTCAGACGCGTCGGTACCGAGCTTCAAGAATCCGCCATTATCTTGTTTCAATAAGTATCTGCTTTGTTTGTCTTCAGCTCCATACAGCAGTATTAAAATGGCAACTGGGTTCTACAACTGCTCAAAAGCTCACCTGCGGAAGTTAACCAATAGTAAATCGTTTCAATAATGCTATCTTCTGAAGATAACTCATAGTAAATGGGGTCAATAAGGAAATATCAAAGCCGCACCTCTATACCTGGTATAGATGGTAGCAGATTTGTTTATCACCACGGAGAAAAGATTCTCGATTTGTGGGATGCGTCACCGGTTTCCCTTCACTTAACAAGTTTCAATTAGCCTATAACATATTTTTTTAAATAAAACGTTAGGCACTTAGTGTTAAAATGTCACAGTAAGACTATAACACTAATTTGCAATTCACAGGGTTGTTGTGCACCGAAAAAGTATTTCCCCTCTGCTTGTTGCACTCAAATCACATATACTGCCTCATGTGTTCACTAATCAGACAATGTCATATCGTAGCTGTATATACTTAATTAGCCCCGTGACCATGTTGACCAGGCCCTTAAGCATTAGCCACCCTTAAAAAAATAAACAGAGGTCCACTTGTTTGCTATTTTCTCGAAAAAGGTCCGTTTTTTTGGAAGTTCCGCATCCCCAAAAAATCCTCTTAAGGGCCTGATGTTACAGCTGGCATGTACTTTTTGACCATGTTGACAGATGGCCCAGCGTGTCATGTGGGATTCTTATTATTATATTGTGAAGTAATTAATGAGATGCAAATTATTTGTCATTAATGATATGCAAATTATTCAATAATACACGTTCCAAGTTTATTGACTATGATAATTGAAAAGAATCATTTCAGTTCAGGATCATTTCTCCAATTGGGTTTTAGCTGCAAGCATCGGTGAGTTATAGTTTGCTATATAAAATTATTCTTATAATATTATTAAATATCATTATTAATGTTCTATGTGCTTTCAAAATATCAGGAGCTATCATACAAACCACTGAACCAATACTAGACTTGTTTGTACTCAATTTAATGCACTTTGTATGCTGATTCCCAATATGATCATGAAAATTTAAATTCTGAAATGTTTGCATTAAAAATTAAACTTGTCGTCTGCACAGCCGAGTGGAGAGAGAGTTAATAATAACCCGCCTATTGCTACTACAGCATCGTTCGTCGTTTATTAGAGCCTTGGTTTTACGCGGGAATGACCCGAGAAGTTTAACTTGAATTGGCAATGATAGTACACCGCGAAATGGCATTATGCTCCCCTGTCCAGGATCTATGTACGAATCAATTTTCTTGCTATAATGGGGAGAGGGGTTCAATTATTTGAAAAGGAATAATAGAATCAACGCATTCTACTCATATTTTAGGTAAAACATTAATGGAAAAATGGAACTGCATCACATCTTGTGGATTATTGCGATAATCTGCAGAGTACAGAGTGTATCATATCGAAACGCCAGGAGTGAGATCGAGACTGATGAGCAGCGATGTGAGGCAATTTGCGAAGACTGCTTCACGAATCCCGATGATTCATTAAAACGGATGGGATGCTTGGAGAAATGCATTGCAGAGGGAGTAGATCAGTTTGCCTGTCCAGGTAATATTTGTTGAAAATAAAAGTAATAGTGTAATACTATCATGTCAAGCACTTTCTTTGAAGTTATTTTATTAACGTTGATCAAGTCACCTATATTTTTGTATCGCACTGCTCCATTAATATACGCCTAATTCTAAAATAATACTTCGTTTGTTTAAATTTCCGGAGAGCCCCTATAAATTGTAATACTTCGGTTTGTTTTATTTTATTCATTCATATCAAAGGGAGCCAATCTTTTCTTAGTGCAGTATCAAAGCCTTCCACAAGCCTCGCAACAGAGATTGAAGATTTCTTCGTAAGGAAATCGGCGTTGTTCTCGGCAAGAGATTTCGAAGGTTTACGAGCTTTATTTACTGAAGATGCCATTTCGATCATTGATCGTCAGAAGCCTGTTATCGGACCAGTCGGTAAATATAAGTAACTATAACTAGTCAACTGACTGGTGCTAACTAATGTAAGTAATTCACGTACGTACTAACAAAACCAACATGTGTGTACCATGTATGGCACAAGACACACCCTTCAGGGACGCAGCCCTAATAGGCCCACATCCGCAGAACCCTAGTCACTCTACGTATATTAGTAACCATCGCAGCCAATATCAATTCCCCAAGTTTCGTAGACCGCGGCAATTAGCAGTAAGTTCCTTACCCAGAGGTTCGAGGAATTGAAATTGTCCACGAGAACCAAAATAGTACCATTATAGCACTTATGCCCCTGTCAGACTGTCATACCGCCTGCAAGCGGCAGGACGTATCCGTCAATGGCATATTATTTAGGCTTAAAACTGTACGAGGGTCGGTCAGTATGTAATGAAAGTTGATTTCTGATCCCATTGTATGGATTATTTTGATGGTATTTCTCTATGATCACATAAACACCACACCCTTGTCTTTCAAACAAAATCAGATCAATCAAAAATTATATCACACACTTGATTTCGTAACAGCATTATCATAAAATCAATGGTCTACAGCCACTGGCTGAAAATAAGTCGTTTTTAATCGTTTTAAGAGGCTGAAATGACCAAGCAAACACAAAACGTTTTTAAAACGTTCTTACCCGGTTATAATTTGGATTTTTGGTTTTGTTATATGTCAGGTTATATAAAGGTCAAGAAAACGTTTTAAAACCTTTTGTATGAAAACACAGTACAAAAACATTTTAAAAATGTTATTGTAAAATATGTTTGCAAACATTTTTTTCCAAATATTTTGTCAACATTTAATTAACATTATGTTAGAATTTTTTGCAGTAAGTTTTCAAAAACCGTTTTGGAATGTTATGAAAACGTTTTAAACCCTTTATATAACCCGACATTTACACGTTTTCTGACAACCTTTTCTAACCTTTTCCGAATGATGTCCAAAATGTTTTGTGTTTGCTGGGGAGGTATTTTATTTGTATTATTTTTTATGTTTTAGAAAAGGCGCACTATAGATATAGTTTAATATACCTATGTGCATTTTGTATCTTAGCCAGAGCACAACAAATAAGAGACTTCTTTATTGCAAATCCCGACACCGATCATTCACGTTCTGAACCCATTGACTTCGGTGAGGAATATGGAATCATCTGGGCCAACGTTATCCACACTGACTATAATAAGCAAGACAAGCCGATCTTTTCATTGAGGTTAGTAGGCCTATGAACACAAGGTTGACCTACTCAATTTTAATTTGGTTAGTGACATTCATCCAAGAGTCTGGAAATAGGACCCATGTTAATGGATATACCCTGAACTTAGCCCAGATCTTGGGCCATATTTTGAATCTGTGTTTGAATGTTTGAAATTTGAGAACGTTTTGAGAAAAAAAATACCCATCTATATAAAAATTATGGAAATACATAGTTTTATCATGAACAAACATACTTTATAAATCTGACTAATAATTTGCACATCAAGTGTATGTTAAAACAACTAATGAAAAATGTGTCGAACTTATTTATCTTATTTGTAATCTCATTTGAACAGGTATATGGTTGTCCTCAGACGCGTCGGTACCGAGCTGCAAGAATACGTTCTTGCCCTGTTTCATTAAGTATCTGCTTTATTTGTCTTCAGCGCCATACAGCAGTATAATGGTCATTGGATTCTACAACTGCTCAATACCTCATTAACATATCTGCTGACGTTAACCCCTAGTAAATCGTTTCAATAATGCTATCTACTGAAGATAACTCGTGTGTCAATAATGATATCTACTAAAAATATACTGAAGACAACTAGTAAATCGGTTAAATAATACTATCTATAAAAGATAGCTCATTTCAGATCATGATAATAATGATATCTACTGACGATGGTTAAAACTATAATGTGTGATTTGGTCCACAGCGACGCCCTCAATATTCATTTTGCATGATTATAATACCCAATTGGTGTACTATACTACCATGTTCAGAAGCCTGAACTGCTTTGATTACAGTAAAATTTAGGTTTTATAATAAACCCAGACATCTCCGGTCTCATTCACCGTGTTCACCGATCGACTGATGACTGATATATCTCGTGCGTGTGTATCATTGAATCATTGACGTATATAATGTACGTGTGTATATATCGATATTCTTTATACGTTTTATTTATACGTCCCAGTTGCGTGAAGCCCCGCTCAAATCTCACTACGGTGTGTTTGTAATTATGATGATATGTGTGAAATGAACAACAACTTTATGTGTGAAATGAACAGCAACTTGATGTGTGAAATGAACAACTTGATGTGTAATATGACCAACAACTTGATGTGTGAAATGAACAACAACTTAATGTGTGAAATGACCAACAACTTGATGTGTGATATGACCAACAACTTGATGTGTGAAATGACCAACATATTTATGTGTGAAATGAACAACAACTTGATGTGTAATATGACGAACAACTTGATGTGTGAAATGACCAACATCTTTATGTGTGAAATGACCAACAACTTGATGTGTGAAATGACCAACAACTTGATATGTGAAATGACCAACAACTTGATGTGTGTATGACCAACAACTTGATGTGTAATATGACCAACAACTTGATGTGAGAAATGACCAACAACTTGATGTGTGTATGACCAACAACTCGATGTGCGTATGACCAACAACGTGATGTGTGAAATGACCAACAACTTGATGTGTAATATGACCAACAACTTGATGTGTGAAATGACCAACAACTTGATGTGTGTATGATCAACAACTTGATGTGTGAAATGACCAACATTTTGATGTGTGAAATGAAGAACAACTTGATGTCTAATATGATCAACAACTTGATGTGTGAAATGAACAACTTGATGTGTGAAATGAATAACAACTTGATGTGAGAAATGACCAACAACTTGATGTGTGAAATGAACAACAACTTGATGTGTGAAATGAAGAACAACTTGATGTCTAATATGACCAACAACTCGATGTGTGAAATGAACAACAACTTAATGTGTGAAATGACCAACAACTTGATGTGTGAAATGACCAACAACTTGATGTCTAATATGACCAACAACTGGATGTGTGAAATGAACAACAACTTAATGTGTGAAATGACCAACAACTTGATGTGTGAAATGAACAACAACTTGATGTGTGAAATGAACAACAACTTGATGTGTGAAATGAATAACAACTTGATGTGTAATATGACCAACAACTTGATGTGAGAAATGACCAAAAACGTGATGTGTGAAATGAACAACAACTTGATGTTTAATATGACCAACAACTTGATGTGTGAAATGAACAACAACTTGATGTGTGTATGACCAACAACTTGATGTGTGTATGACCAACAACTTGATGTGAGAAATGAACAACAACTTGATGTGTGAAATGAACAACAACTTGATGTGTGTATGACCAACAACTTGATGTGTGTATGACCAACAACTTGATGTGTGAAATGACCAACAACTTGATGTGTAATATGACCAACAACTTGATGTGTGAAATGAACAACAACTTGATGTGCGAAATGACCAACAACTTGATGTGTGAAATGAATAACAACTTGATGTGTAATATGACCAACAACTTGATGTGAGAAATGACCAAAAACGTGATGTGTGAAATGAACAACAACTTGATGTTTAATATGACCAACAACTTGATGTGTGAAATGAACAACAACTTGATGTGTGAAATGACCAACAACTTGATGTGTGAAATGACCAACAACTTGATGTGTGAAATGACCAACAACTTGATGTGTGAAATGAGCAATAACTTAATGTGTGAAATGAACAACAACTTGACAAAAGACGATGGCTATTACGTGTGGCAGTTCTTCGATATTGAATAAATCAACAACCATAATTACAATAAATGTGCTTTGATTCTTTACGTTAGCCCTATCAAAATATATAAACCCACGCGACATTTTTCTCCTCACAGCATAACAAACAAACCAAATTTGCCATAGGCCTAACTGTCATGTCAAAATATTTTATAATTCGCGACTTGAACACTTTCAATATTCAATATGAGGAATGTAGTATCGGCGAGGCGCCATAGGGGCAGATGTGTGTGTGGGTGTGGGGGTATGGGGGTGGTGGTGTTGGGTGGGGTTGGGTGTTGGAGTTACGTGTCCAAATCAACTTGAAAATTGAGAAATTTCCCATTTTCGAAAAACGGCTAGTGCCCCCCCTAAGACCCAATGCCCCCCTCCCCCTCATGGTCGATGCCCCCCATGTGATGACTCAAGCTACGCCACTGTGTAGTATACAAATCACATTCCCACCCGCAACTTTCTACTATTATTATACATGTCATATACCACATGAGTATCAGTCCTTTTTGGAATTCCTTTTTGAATTTTTAGTACAATTATTTCATCCAAAATTATTCAGAATTATCAAAGAACCCTGTATATTTATATATTTGACAGCCAAACCTCTGAACCATGTCTTGTAATCGACTGCCTATAATTATTTTGAATTACAAGATATTTATAATTGACATTTTGTTTTTGACAGTTTTGAGGGCAGTTTTGTTTTGACACTTTTAGTCAAAAATCTGGCTCCACGAAAGTCTATCAAAAGCTATCAAACAAGAGACCTATCAAAGAAAGATAATTTATGATAGGAAAACTGTTAAGATTATTGAAAAAGACCTATTGCATGAGACAATGTTGTCATTTTCCTAAGCAGTTATTTTTCTCTGATACTGCAGTAATTCTTTATACAGGTTTCTAAAGCTCAATTAAGAATTGAACTCGCATAGTCATAATAGTGTTTGTATTATTTTGTAAGTTGTTATCGGTTGAAATTGAAATATACGAATAAAACTATATTTATGGGATATGATCAGGTTATGGGGACTTTATGTTGCAGTTGATGAATGGTGTGTTATGTGGGCAATGATGTATGCATGTACAGGACTGTAAAGAAGACTATGGAAATACCAATATACTGCCCCCAATAACGTAAATCCATTAAAATTTTTATTTTTTTAAAGAGGGTGTTTTGGCTTCAAATTTTTTATTTAAAAAAAAAACGTTTTGCAACCGAGCAAGTAGGTGTTAGTGGGAACCTGTTAGGTATAGTGGGGACATATCACGGGTGTCAGTATAAAAACTGACTAAAATGCAATCATAATGGCATAATATGACTGCGGGGACCTATACCTGGACCACATAACCAGTTTTGTCCCCATAGGCAGTATATATTAACATAATGTCCCCATACTCACAATTTTATTACGTAATTTACATGTGTTGTTTTATTGGTTAACTATATAGTACATATGGCCTAAACATATACGTTGATTTGTCACTTTTAATAACAATCTTTGTTATTTGTAGATATTGAAATTTAAAACGAGGCTCAAGGGGTGTCATAGCGACCTCTTTCAGGTTAGTGGGAATGTAAAATTTACACCAATATGTTTGAGAGATGCCGTCCGTATGATACGAGTAATATGAGTCACTTTTCACAATGACATGGCAAAAATTTATGTCCGATGGCCGGCATTTTATTCAAATCACTCTTCCAGTGTAATTTTGGTGATACCAAAGTTTGCATTCTATTATACACTGTGTAACAAAGTGAAACATCATTTGTCTCTTGTTTGGTGACAAACATCGGTTATTGGGCTCTTACCAGATATCAGTGGCGTAACCAGCGGAGGACAAAATGTTCCACAAAATATCAATGTGGGACATTTTGCCCTTCTCAAGTTCCCCGTGGGATGCTGCCCGACATGATATTATATTTATGTTTAAAGCTGTTTATCTCATTTGTAAAATTCTCCACCCTTGAAAATCGTCTCATTCCTTTCCCAGCAAATACAAAAATGTTTTTTAAAACGCTACAAACGTGTTATAAAAGCGTTTTTTAGTCAAAACGTTAATACATTCAAATTTCGGGTTCTTTTTTAAAAATGTTTTGTCTGAAAAAACGCTACAATGTCTTTAAATATTGTTTAAATGTTATTGCAAAAAATATTAGAATATTTAAAGTTTTCAAAATGTTTTCTGAATGTTAAAATGTTTTATTACCTTGATGTAACCCGACATTTATACGTTTTCTGTAAAACGTTTTGTGTTTGTTGGGATTTATCGTTTACATGCATAATTCAACCTGTCTGTCATGTGCTTCTATTTATAGCGTGGGGTGAAAACAGCAAACATCTACGCATGAGTTAATTTTGTCAAATCGCAAACAAATATCAGAAAAGGTAATTAGAAACTGACATCATTAATCATATGGACCGAAATTGATTGATTGTTTACCGCTTCTTCTTTATACACGACTTGTTTATTTTAGTTTGCTAATTTGTTTTAATTTCACGGTATGTGTATCCAACTAACCATCCAAAGACTTCACAATTCCCTTGACCAAAAAACCGGCACGAATTGGGACTGTGCAGATAACCACTTTACTGTTTTCAAAACTTCCAGACCTTTTCCCCACCAGGAATTATATCTCATGAAACAAAGACGAGTAGCCTAACTACTTCGCAATGATATTTGACCAAGCACATAACATACAGAAATACTTACGATGCGAAAAATAAAATGTAAAATAAATGTAGATATTTATAAAGCGCTTTATGCCGTAAACAGCCTCAAAGCGCTTTACATTTTATTTCGCCGTCATTAGAATATGTGATCCGATCAAGCAAAATCAGTCGGAACTCGCAAATATTGATTTTGAGATATAGCCAAACAAAGGCAATATTTCCTTTTGTTTCCTATTGTTTTGGAAGCGCTTTAATTGCTCGTATCTTTGGAACTGGTTGTTAAATTTCAATGGGGGTTTCTGCAAAATCCAGCTTTGTAAATCTTTTTTACTATCCTATAAAAAACTGAAAATTTATTATTGCCGAGTTCCGACTGATTTTGCTTGATCGCATCACATATGTCGAAACCACGTTTGCTGCCTACAAATAGCGCAGGGTTCATCAGTACAACGACTGTGACCCCCTAACAGATTCCCATTGCACCTGCGTGGGGTGAGGCAAGCGAGGCAAAGCGCCTTGCCCAAGGGCGCAACACGGTGGTGGGACGGGGACTCGAACCCACGCACGTCGAGCATGTTGAGCAAGCTCTCAGATTATGAGTCCACGACCGTAACCACTGAGCTACCATGTACTACAAAACGAAACAAAGGAACAGGAAACATAAAAAAAACACAGAATATATTGCTTCAAAAATATGAGACATTGGTTCGAGAGCAAATCTAAATTGTATAGGAAAAAGCAAAATTTGCATTTTTTAAGTGAGTATAAAATACATGCAGATACCTGAAAGGATTTGGTTTTTATTTTACAGTCACTACTATGACCACAGCACAGGTTGATACTGAAAAACTTTTGTTCACAATACTCTGACCTTTTCCTAGTCAGAGCATTATATATTAATTAAAAGTTGTGTAAGACGGTATTTTGTTTATTTCAATAAAATATTTCTGCTCATGAACATGATGAAACGTGTTTTGCAATGAGTTTTCTCGGTTAAAATGAATTAATTATATAATTATATGAACAGATATATATATGAACAAACGAAATTGTTTCGAACTGAGCATGAGTAAGATGCAGGCTAGCCGCCATATTAGAAAAAGTTCACCGTCATCTGAATCCATGCGCATTTGCTATCTACCGAAGATAGCTTAGATTTAATTTAATGCATTTTATTATTTTTATCTCTTGAACAAATACATTGATGTCTTTAGAAGTGTGATTGTAGCACACCAGTAGCATGATTGTTTAAAATATCGCTTTATCTTGTTCATCAGACAAAAACGACAACCAACGGGCATTTAAATTTGAGTTTATCTGTAGTTGATAGCAAAACCAAACGAATTCAGCAAACTCCAAATATTAAACATAAAACAGATAGAATAATGTAAATGCTTTACAATCGGCACCCATCTAGTTTGCAGTGGACAAGACTGCAACATCAAAATGCATCATCAGATCAACCTAATTTGTATATTAATGTCATATACAGACTTGACATTTAATATGGAATATTTTTTCTCAAAATTACATAAACCGCACGGGGTAAATATTAATTGGGGTGTGTCGGGAGATGGTGTGAAGTAATTGTTTGACAGAAAACGTGCTTTCCATTAGTTTACATTATGGCGCTCATAATGTAGTGAATTAGCCTAAAATGGCGGATTTAAGGAGACTGAATTTGATTTTGTGGGGGAAAAATTTCTGAATTTGAGCAACATTATTCTGATATTATCAAATTTAGTGAGGTTTGAGGTGATCGTCAGAGGTGTTCGTCAGAACTAAAATGCACTTGTAATCTACCAGTTTTGAAAGCGGGAGGAGCTTCAAAAATATGGCTCTGAAAAGTGGTACGCACTCAGAAAGTTTGAATGGCCCCTGGGGCCAAATGTTATAAACTTACTCTACCCAAAGAAACAACGTGAGTTCATTGGACAACCAAGAATCCGTTGAGTTGTTTTTTACCGTAAGTTTATAACATGTGACCTCAGTGGGGCCATTCAAACTTTCTGAGTACTTGGCACTTTTAAGAGCCATATTTTAAGCTCCTCCCATGTTCAAAAAATTGGTACATTGCAAGTGTATTTCAGCTGTGATGAATGTCAATTGCTGACGAAGTTGAGGAAATATCACCTCAAACCTACACTGCAAAAAGCGTGTTTAGGAATTAAACACTTTTCTTGCACCACATTCTAAACATGCTTGATTCCTAAACCCTATAGTGGCAGCCAGCCCTGATATATAGCTACTAACCGCTCCATCTCAGGGGCACTTGTCGTGATGGGGTGTGCAGACAGCACTGCAAAAGTGTGTTTAGGAATTAAACACTTTTCTAAGCACTATCTTGCACCATGTTTTTAAACATGTTTAAATGCTACACATGTTTAGGAATTTGATGGGTATGTGTTTAGGAATTTAACACATGTGTAGCATTTAAACATGTTTAAAATCATGGTGCAAGATAGTGTTTAGAAAAGTGTTTAATTCCTAAACACACTTTTTGCAGTGTATATAAATTTGATAATAACAGAACAATGTTGCATTAAGTCCGAAATTGTGTCCCCCACAAAGCTCAAATTCAGCCTTCCTAAATCCGCCATTTTAGGCAAATTCGCTACATTATTATCCCCATAATGTAAAGTCATGGAAAGCACATGTTCTATCAAACAATTATTTTACACCATCTCCCGACACACCGCAATTAATATTTAGCCCGTGCGGTTTATGCAGACCACTTCCATTCAGTCCATGTCAAGAATATCCAATGTTGTATTTGGAAGAAAATAGTCCTATCCTGTTCATATAATTATAATAACATGTTCAAATCAAGAAAGTTTCTCTTAAATAAAAACACTGCCTAAGATGCGCAAAATCCACCTGATATACGATAAAGCAAAACTAAAAATAATTAAAGCTAAATTTATTGTTAAAGGAGTCCAAAACAAGAGATTAAAGGCTTATTCAGCGACTTGCTGATTCAAAAAATCGTATAAAGCATCAAAATTCAGTTATTACACTTTTGTTATTAGCATAGATGTGTTAACATAGTCTGCCAGTAGTTAATAAGCCGAAAGTCATGTAATAAAGACAAAATAGCACTTTTTTTTACATGAAACTGTGATATCTCCACGTAAGTAGAAAAGTTTGTTATATGATTTTGAATGGTGTTTCAACTTTGTCAATAATGTGGTTTTCTTCATGTTTTGCCAAATATTTCATTAAAAAAAAACACCAAATGACGATTTTAATGACTTATCCTTCACTTTTAAGCATTTTATACAGACTTTAATCTTTTATTACACTTTCGCTGGGATCACTGAATGGGCCTTTAAGTCTTGCTCTCTTTAAGGGAAAAGTCAACGCAAATCAAATCAAATAATAATAATAATAAAGTTATAAGTGTTCGGATATTTATTAGTTTGTTTACAAACAGAGATGCTTGTTACAGTTTCCTACATTACTCACAAATCATGACTTGACAGCACCAGTTTTGTAAAATTGTTTGCGGCCTATAAAAAAAGTCGTTTTTGTGTTATTTTTTCCAACAATATAATGGGCTTGCTGATGATTCAACTTAATTATATACAATTAGTCTTTGCAACACCGAAAGGGTCAATGGAAACAGAAACGAGTCATGTACGTTTGACCGGGTGAGGCTTTATTTCTTGGTAATATATAATAGAGGATTTAAAAATGGACAAAGAATACATTCATTAATGGACTATTTCAGTAATTAAAGCGACTACTTTGTTGTTTGATGCTATTTAGTTTAACTCTATTTAATTAACCTGAATATATTAATCTAGGACATGTATTGTTAATTCAATTGAAATGGTGAGGTTAGTCTAAAATGAACAATGGTAAACTAAACAATATAATCTGTTGACACAACATTATAGGCATACCCGTATTGGAATCAATGGGAATACTTTACTGGATGAATCATAATTATTTGTTTACATTACACTCTCATATTTCTTACTGTAATATACATACATAATAAAGATTAGTGCCTGTTCGATTTATTGTGTTTAGTATTTTGGTAGCATTCCACAATTACCCCCCCTCCACCCCCTCTAAAAACAAAAAAACAACCCCACCTTAGAAGATTATACGTGTTAAGGACACACGAAGCTAAGCATGTCTATATCCATATTGGGACTGAAATACAAAAGATTTTCCAATTTTTTTTCTTTCCTTACATGAAATAAAAATTTCACTTGGAGTATAATCTTTGATAAGGAAAACCTTCCCCATATATCATTACATAATCTGTCTGAATGCTTGTGATTTTACATTCCAATGCGGAGTGAGGGTCCCTCCCTAGACTTAAACTGAGTCAAATTAGTTTGAGATGCTCTAAACTTAAAAAAACACCATTTTTACCGAGATTTTTGTGTTAAAAATGGGTCCAGCCGTAATAGCTAATTATCACATTTTCCCTCATGCATATAAATAATAATAATAATAACAAGGGATTTATATAGCGCACATTACAAACGCCTCTGAGCGCTGAACATAATGCAGAAACATAATTACAGCAAACCTTAAAATTACACATCATAGACCTTAAAACTACAATTCATGGCAAGAAAACATAATATAACATATTAATATAACAGTATAACAACCTTAATATTACACATCATAGAACCTTGAAACATCAATTCATGGCAAGAACATAACATAATATAACGGCATCAGAATATACAATAATAAAAACACATTAGTCAAAATAATCATTGAAAAGAAAAGTCTTGAGTCTAGATTTGAATTCTGCAATTGAAGCAGCGCTCCTAACCTCCATTGGCAGAGTGTTCCAGAGCATATGAATGGTACATGATGCTAGAGCATTAAAATCTTTTGTTAACACTAAACAATCTCACAGTTTACCAAAGTTGAAGAGTATAATTGTTTTAGATGGTTTGAACGCCTGAAGAAAAGCACGATTAAAAATACCACTAAAACCACATGGAAAATAAGCATTGTTTTCATGGCGTTCTCTAAATTTTCCCTCCCATATATCCCAATCGACACTTACTTCCTTTTGAGATTGTATTTCTTTGTTACCATGGAAATCATCATACGCCCTTTTCTTTTAACTTCATTTCCGCCCAAATTGTGTATGCACCGCCACGAATATTCACCGACCATGCTTTACTGTCTCGAATCTTTTGATTTTTAAAGGGAAATTTTGTGGGGTCAATGGAAACGCTTCAATTACCTTGATAAATCTGAAGTATTTTAAGGGAATAGCAATGAATGGCCTGGATAATAAATTGAACCTGTTTACTTGGCATACTTCAAGTATTGGTGAAAATTATGCTGCATAAAATAGGTTTGTCTAATGTCTCTTATAACTTAGTGCTAGAATATCCACATAAAGGGTGAAACATTTTCCTTAACGGTCTTATTTGCTACAATTTCAATTATTGTGAATTTATACGAGTCCATAAATCAGACACACTAGGAGAACGTGATTTTTCCGTGATAAATCTGTGATCGGTTTAAAAATCTGTGAAAAATCTGTGTTGGATAACAGATTTTCAACCGATTACAGATTTTTGTCTCTTATAGTGACATTGATTGCTTTAACGCTCTAATAGTAACCAATGGACATCAAGACAACAATAGGGCTACATAATAGTTTTAAGATTTTTGGTCAAAATTTTCAGTCGAACAATTCTAAAGAATTCAATATTGTACTATGACAGCTCGACAGATTCTTGAATGACATGTATGCATCAAATAGGAATAGAAACCCAGATGTGTTCCCTTTAAAGTAAAACGATATCTGAACTCAAGAACTATGATATCTATATAACTCGTATATTATTTAAATTCCTTAAAGGTGGGTAACCTGATTGACAGCCTCATCCCCCACGTTACCCCATCAAAATGCAGATGTTGGTATCAGTTGACGGCTTAATTTATAATTTTTCTTATTAACATACTGAAATTTGGGGTTCTAAATCGGTATATTTATGTGGTATTTAATTGTGGTATACAACGTTTGAGACTAATTCAACAGTTTTTTGATGATATCTTTGGAAATACACCGATTTGGAACTCCTAATTTCAATATGTTAATGGAAAAAAATAGGATCTTTCATTTGATATAAGTTTATTGTAGGATCATGATGGTTATCATTAATAAAAACACTATAGATTACCAGTACCACGCTGTATAAATGTCAGTAGTTCCATAAGGTATTAGTCACATTAAGAACATGTACAAGTTCGTTTTGCATGAATGCTTGAAAGGGACAACATTTTATGTCATACCTAAGTTTTAAAGAATTTGATTTTCCAAATATATCAGGTCACCTTAACGTCATATGACTGTTTTTGTAAGAAAATTCTTGATTAACTTATGACTAACTATGACAAACGCTTCTAATAAAAAGTGGCTGTAATTACGTTTAGTTTAGTTTAGTTTAGTTTAGTTTATGAGTGACAAAACAATAGCATACAATATGGCACATACTTAATGTTAATTTTATAACTATATAACTTATACATTATCTGTGTTCAAAATAGCAAACTCCTAAATTTTGCGGGAAATTTTGTTTTGTTATTTAGTATCAAAATCTGTTCTAGTTTATCTGTGACGTCATACTAATAATTGCATGGTTAGCAGCCAGCTGTTTCAGGCCATAAATAATACTCAGGGCGTCGGTATGTCACCCAAACAATCCGTACGTCATAGGTGAATTTCACACGCCTTTGTCGTGATATTTTACAGTATCATTTGTGGCATATTATATAGGTCTGTACGTCTGTGCACAGTGGATTTATTTATTTATTTATTTATTTATTTATTTATTTATTTATTTATTTATTTATTTATTTATTTATTTATTTATTTATTTATTTATTTATTTATTTATTTATTTATTTATTTATTTATTTATTTATTTATTTATTTATTTATTTATTTATTTATTCATCAGGCATTTCAACAACAAACACCCAGCCAGTCCCTACTCTTGCAAACTGGTCTTCAACATATTAAAAAGTACACATCGCAATATGTTTATAATCTTATAATTGGAGAAACTCATATAATATTAAGTTTAGACTAAAACCTTTTTAAAATAACAAATTAAGTTTTAATGACAATAGATGTGTTTCTATCTTCAATAAACAGTTTAAGCAATTTTTAAAAAGTGAGCACAAAGTTAGGTTTACTCAATGGAATAGAAAGGGTAAAATTGACTTCTATCGTCAATTAATTTAATGCACTCTTTAAAAAGGCAAATATTGGAATAGAACGAACACAGTACTATTTCATTCTTTTAGCATTACAATTTAAAGATCTATTAGCATATTTCTTTCCCATAGTCCAAACAATTAAGCTTATCAAATTTAAGTGATCTCTGAAAATAAAACAATATTTATTGTCCCTTGTCAGCATGGTCATGGCCTGTTCTATTGTCTCGCGCTTTCACGGTGGGATATCCCGTCGCAAATGTTATTGTACATGCAAAATATAAATTGAAATGTACATTAAAGGTACATGTATTAATATGCAATCAAATAGTATTCATTCATTCGTCATATTCATTGCCAATGAACTGGAAGCATTGACCTTCACTCCCTTTGAACCAAAAAGGTTGCCACAAAACAAACTCAAACCTTTTCATGGTAGTTTGATAACCATTTGCATCAGAAAGAATAGTTCGACCTTAACGGTGTTAAACAAAGCGGAAGTTGAAATCTACCAGTAGAATCACTTTCGTCAAAGGGTTGTTTTATTGCGGTGAATGCGGTTGCAAATGGTATAGCCTTTTTTAGACACACGCCCAGGTCATGGAATATCGATAGTATTATTTTAGAAAACAAAAGGTGATTCCCGTGTTGTGAGTGTGGACATATTATTGGAAGTACATAACTCTACTGAACTCAAATAAATGTGTGTTTTTCTACAGACTTATGAAGCATTTATCACAAAATGAAGCCAAAAGGAATTGCTTTACTGATACTTATTTTAACTTTCACACTGGACAATTTTACGACGGCACAAACTGAATTTACAGTGTCAACAACATTACCAGCAACAAGTGGATCGTCACCACGTGAAGGGGATACAGCATATGTTTTAGTATGCAACATACAAGCTGTGAATTTAACAGAAAATGCTACATATACATATTTATGGACTAAGAATAACGCGGTTGTTGCGATAGGCGACCAAGTACATGGAGATTTTTCAGGACGTTTTGTAGTAAGTCTTTCGCAACAAATGAACACACCAGATTTGTACGAACTGACACTTTCAACCATAGAAATTACAGATAGTGGATTATATACGTGTTTAGTTGCAGAAGGAAATATTGATAACACAACTACAATTGAGTCTATACGAAGTTTAATATTAGCTTCTTCTGATGAGACTATGTCAGTGTTGTATTTTCCATCGGACGATCCAGAGTGTTCTATAGACGTTACGGGACAAATTGAAAATGACAGAGTAGTAACATTAACATGTGCTTCGTCTGATTCCGGTAATCCAGAAGTTACGCTACAATGGGATGGTTATGCTGATGGTCAAGAGCAGGTAGTTACAAGGCAAAACGGATTAGTTACTTTAGATCAAAAACTTAAAATAGATTTACAGATGGACGAGACAAGTTTCAGTTGTTCTATGACATCACCTGTGTCGTTTCCAGCAGATGAGCGAAGTTGTACTCTTAATCCGATTAGTGTTATTCCAGGATCAGGATTTGTGATCATTGCTCTTCGGAACGCTCTGACTCTTATGGGAGAGGACGCAGAATTTCAATGTAGTCTTACTTCTCGTGGTGAAATAAGATGGTTTACTGATCCAGCTCTCGACCCATCTCGCACTCTGTTAGAAGGTATTGATGTTTATAAGATACTACGAGTAACAATGGATGATTTGAACACGCGTGTCTTCTGTGAAGGCACTCGTTTCTACGATGGAGCTGTTATTCGTGAGTATATCGAACTCATGCCATCAACTACAACTCAACCCATTCCAACAACACGACTAATAACGCCTTCACAACCAACCAATCAATCTGTTGGAATCATTCAAACAACCCCACCTTTACGAACAAGTGAGAATAGTACAGTGTTGACAATGAATTCAACAACTCCAGGAACACCAGGAAAACCTGCAGGTCTTGATATTGTTTTAATCTCTGTAGTTGCAGCTGCCGGTGGATTTGTTCTGCTAGTGGTTTTGATATTCGTCGTCGCATGCTGTTGTTGTTGCAGGAAGTCAGCAAGTCCAAAGGACATCAAACAAGCATCTGAATATGACTGGGAAGGCCTGCCGCCATCTCATGCCCGTACTATGTCTTCAGTAAAGCCTCCAAGTCCAGTTCCAGATCGTGGACCTGATCCTATCATAGTCCGTAATCCAACGCATGGTGTTCCTGAAACAGAACTTCTGAGCAATATACTATATGGGACACATGGTCTTCCTCAAACAAAACTTCTGATCGTTCCACCTAGTCAACAAGAAGATCATATGTTGGATATGTCGCCTTCTTTAGCATTCGCTATGAAGAATCTTGTTGATGAAGAGGAGGTTACAGATGATGAAAGTGAATTGGAAGCGGATAGTTTGAGAATACCTCGGGCAGTTGCCCGGGAACCTCCACAACCACGCGGTAAGAAGATCAAGGAACAAGAAATTCCAAGTGGATCGTTTGTCGCCCGCAGTCATCCGTTCCAAAGAACACCTCTTAATATGGATAGTAGCTTAGAACGTGTGAGTGATAATGACTCAGCATTATATAGCTCTGCTGAACGTTCTAATCCAAGAAATAGTAGAGATCCAACGTATGCTCCCCTTGGTGCTCCGTTAGGGTTTAACCAACGTAGTCATTCCCCTAATCCTCCTGACGTAACAGTGGATCGTAGCTCTTCAGGTGTTAATATGCCAGATATAACGATAGGTGTTTCGGATTATAGCCCCATAGTGAACGTCAATGGTGCGTCCCCAAACCCGTCACCAGATAATACAGCAATCCCTAAGAAAAAGAAGCTCCCTGCTGGAGCTAGGGCAGCTATTGGGCCATCAAGTGCTCCCAAAGGGTTCTCAACAAAACCTGATCTGCAGACTACAAGACTCTCCGCTGAGATATCTTCACAGGATGCTGTTCCTATGGTTGCAGATACGTCACCTAATAATACGAGTAGAGGGCCAAACATGGCGCCCCCTACGTACGAAGATGTTTCGCGATTAAAAGCTTCTGGTTTGATTAACTCTGGTTTCCACCATGGACCTACCGATACTATGATAGTACATGATACGCCCAAGACTAGTACTAGTGGCCAAGTTAATGTTGGTAACACAGGTGCGACTAGGAATAGTAATAACATTAAGTATTTCTAATTTTATTTTGCAAAATATAGAGGTGTTTAAATATTCATGTGTTTGTTTTTACGGGGTATCCCAGAAAAAATTACCGGGTGAATGAATTTGGATATAAGTTGAGAAATAGATATCGAAATCAAAAATTTAAAATGTAATCTTTTATCGTGCACCCAAATTGTATTTGATTCGGTTTACTGGTTGCGAAGTAATTAACGATTACATAATGCAGTTCATTCCAAGTTTGATCAACAGGCGCTTTTTCATACTCGCTCACCCTTCTTAAAGTTTGTGTACCTCATTAAATTTTATTTTGGTCCTCATTATCTACGGTATTTTATAATCACCCGGTAATTTTTTCTGCGACACCCTGTATGTGTTAGTATGTTTGTATAATATTCTTCTAGAGGAAACATTTCATATAATGTACTGAATAAGTAAAATGATATTAGAGTATTTGACTTGTATAAATTGAAATAGAAAAATCTAGAAAAGGTACCATACGGAAGGATTGTAAAGAAATGCGTGTATGAAAGACTGTACCTTTTCCTAATCACATTTTTTTCGTATTGGTTTACACATTTGGCGATATTAAAGAAAGTATAAAGATAGAAGTTATTAAAATATGATTATTATGTTTTATGTCGAATATCGGCATGTAACCAAAACTTCGGTTCTTGCCACTGAATTACATAATTATATTTGACATGGTCTTGTCACATTTTGTTTCTTTGATATTTCTTGCGTAACCTATGCATTACTACTTCAATTAACACTGCGTTCAAAGTTTAATATAATGCCATATTTGGGTAGGAGTCCGTAAGACCAATAATACAGGTTTTGAACTCCACTTTTACATTCGATTTTGATTTCGAAGATCAAAATGCACATAGGAGTTGTTTTCCTCCCCAGGAACTTATTGGGCTAATCCATTTGAAATCCATATACCCCATATGGAAGACATGACCTTGATCTTCCACATATGGAGTGTGAATTTCAAACGGAGTGACCCATTCAGGTAATCCCATTTGAAATTCACATTCCAAGTGTTGAAGATTAAGGTCATGTCTTCCTTGTTTATGGATTTCAACTGGAATAGCCCATTGTTCCATTTACCTTTATTTTAATTTTTCTCCCAAATCGAAAGAAACTGTTTGTATACCAATATTCTAAAATTAATAATTGCGTGTACATGTACATAACTTGTGCTCAGAATAATTATTATATTATGTAAAATTATTCATGCATATAGATCAATGTACATATTATGTATAGTAAGGCATGTATAGTTATGTATATGATGTACGTGACAAATTGCCAAATGGCAAAATGCCTGTTAAGTAAAGGCCCATTTAGTGATCCCAGCGAAAGTGTAACTAATTGAAATTGTGTATAGATAAAGTAAAGGCAGTATTTGCAAAGTTGGAGCCCCGTTTGCATGTAGCTATAATTATTTCTGTAGAGAAATGACAGATTCATGTCTTATTTTGTCTTCAATACACGGCTTTCAGCTTAACCACTTAACCACTAGTACGCTGTAGTGTTGGCACTAACAAGACTACATACGATATTGGTTGATAAATTACGTTCATTTTGCTCAAACCTATAGCCTTTCTTGGCATATTTATAATGTTTACACATGTATGTGCCAACTGATAATTAAAGTGTTTGGGAAAAATTATCTCTCTTTCCCCACAACATTTAACACCTCATTTTCCCCCCTGTCTTTCCAACTCACTTTTTCTTTTTCAAAGCTCGGTGATTTTTAGGATAATTTTATGGTTATTTAGAGAAAAAAAACCCTACTCAACTTGGCAAGTCTCCAATAAACTTTGCAAGTCTGTCCGCCCGTACCCATAAACACAAAAATGTTTTCAAAACGTATTAAACATGTTATATTTTGGGTTTTGGGTTTAAGATAAAAACGTTTTACTAACATTAAATGTCGGGCTATATACAGTAAAGGCCGTGGAAACGTTTTAAAACGTTTTGTATGAAAACACACTACAACAATATTTTTAAAATGTTTTCAAAATGTTATTGTAAAATATATTTTGCAAATATATTTTTCCAAATATTTTGTCAACACTTAGGTTATCAACAAAATGAATGTTTTTGAATGTTATGAAAACATTTTATACCGTTTATAATCATGTCTTTTATATAACCCGATATTTAAACGTTTCCTGGCAACCTTTTCTAACCTTTTGCGAATGATGTCGAAAACGTTTTGTGTTTGCTGGGTAGAACATAAATACATGTAATACAAATATTATTTGAAACGCGTACTTCCTGGTTTATTTGAAACGCGTACTTCCTGGTTTATTTAAACTATTCCTTTGAAAAAGCAACTATTTTTTTCATGAATCTTAACCAATTTTGAGAATAAAAGCAATATACATTTAACCAATTCTTTTAAAAGTTATTATTATTGATAATTCGAGCAATCTGTACTCAATCTTGCCGGATAATCTGATAATTCCACTAAAGTTGTACGCATACTTCTATGATAATGTTGCATGGGTATTATTATACATGTATTGTATGTGCATGTATTTTGCCTACCAAGACATCTCAGACAGGATTTATGAAAAACTAATCAGAAACATCTCTTGAAAATTATTGTATATTTTCCTGAAAATGAAGTAAAGTTTTACAAAATGAACCAATATTAACATGCAAGAGTAAAAATAGTAGGTCCGGGGCAGTGGGTAAAAATTGGGGACTTTCAAGCCATAATGTGCTATATTCTAAAATTAATTTAGTTAATTGTTTTTTCAAACCTTATTTTTCGGCATATTGATGTTTACACATGTCCAAGCTTACACTTGCAAGCAATTGAGTTGTATTGGGATGTGTTTGTAGGAGTAATTAATTTTGACAAAAGGTTGTCAGTACTTAAATTATACTAAGTCGCGTCGTTTCCCATAGAAGTCCATATTAAGGTGGTACTACACCCCTTGATAAATTTATCACTATTTTGGTATTTTTCTCAAAAATAATAACACACTGGTAACAAAAGTTATGTATATTATAGGGACAAGGAATCCGGTTACTTCACTGGAATTTCAGGGACTCAAGACAAGCGGTATGTTATTTATGATAAGAAAAGAGATAGGCTACTGCTAGAATGTACCTCATTTCTTTATATAGTAATGAACCACTTGTCTTGAAGCACTGAAATTTCAGTGAAGTAATTGGATTCCTTGCCCCTATAATAAACATAACTTTTGTTACCAGCTGAATGTGTATTTTTTTTGAGAAAAATGCAAAATTAGTAACAAAATTTATCAGGGGGTGTAGTACCACCTTAAACAGCCAAAATAGCCAAGGTGATACTCGATATTTGGTAATTACCTGCTGTTGTTATCTAATTAAGCTGCATCACTTACCATGTACAGCTATAACATTGTTAACTGGTTTTAACGAAATGTCATTGTTTCAATAATGCATAAATGTTGGGACAAACTTTGCCTAAAAGTGCAGGATAAGTCATATAAACATTGTCATTATGTATTTTTTGTAATGAAAAAAAAACAAAAACAAAAAACAAACAAACAAACAAACAAACAAAACAAAAAACAACAACAAAAATTAAAGTTGGAAGCCCCATTTACATACATGTCAGCTAGCTATAGTATAGAAATTGCAGATTCAAGTGAAATGTATTATTTATTTATAGTATAAATAAATAATAGCGAATATGCTCAATTCGTTTTCTTTCCCATATTCATCAAATAAAGTAGGTAAACACGATGCATGATAAATGATGCTTTAAATTGAATCACAATAGGCATAATAATGTCTATATATCAATTGCTAAAGTGAATCCATTATCTCTTTGTTTCAATCTAAGCATTAAGTATTGACACCATTATTGTTTTCATATAAAATGATTAATAGGATCAATATATCACATTCCTCATCACCTAAAAATAACACGCCCTATTACATTTTGACTAATGCTGCAACAGCTGGCTGGGAACATCAAATTACTTATTGCTTTAAATGTGTTATAGTAATAGTTGCCTTATGTACAATTATATTTCGAAAGTTTTCAATTTATATCCAAGTATATACAATCCCAGAAAACACAAAACGGTTTACAGAAAACATTTAAATGTTGAGTTATATAAAGGGAATATAATGGGTATATAAAACGTTTGATATAGTTCAAAAACATTTATGAAAACTTGTTGCAAAACATTATTGTTGGCAACATATTTTGCACAATTGTATGCCAAATATATATATTTTGCAAAAACATTCTGACAACATTTAAAATATGTTATTAAAGGGTTTTTTCATACGAAATGTTTTGAAAACGTTTTCATGACTTTTATGTAACCATACATTATATGTTATTTAAAGGTTTGGCCAAAGTGTTATTCCGAAAAACCCTTAGTCATCTTGATATACCAATTAACCGTCAATTCAAAACTCTTCAAACAACACTTTTACTTGAAGCAGCCATACATTATAGATATGGTCATGAATGAATTTAAACAATATGTTTAGTTACGGTCAGATGATTCATAAGTCCGAAACAATGGATGATTATTTTAGATGAACAGTCAAGTAATTGATAATCATTCTCACTTTCAAACATAATTGATATTCAATGCCTTATATCCGTGTATTAGTTTCGTGCATTAATAGTCTGTGTATAATTTCATTATTCAAATTAGTAGAAAAGGCAATCGAAAATGTTATAAGAATCTTTACGGTATAGTTTTGTTGTATACATTAAAGGGGTATTGACTTAAATTAACATTTTAACTCTTTGACCTCAGCACAAGTTTTATACGTACCTCAAATTTTTGGTCAAACTTAGTAAATAATGTATCGTCTTATTCTGAATGAGACCACAGGTTTACTAAATTATGATATTTACCTTTTGTTTTAGGTCATTGACATCTTAAAAATATGTTTAATAATATAACAAGTTTACTTTACAAGTGATTAACTTTGGAATTATAGAGTGCTTAACCCCATTACATGTGAGCTAAGGTGAGCTGTTATTAAACGCCTCCACTATTTTTAGTGGTTGAGCACTCTCGACTACTTTTGGAGTAGAGACTGTTCTGGTTGGCTTGGTTTGTCATGGTTTTGACACCACAGAATGTATATACATGTATAAACATTTCTGTTCAGTTGAAATCATGACAAATTATCCGTCTGATGATCGGTACACCCAATGATCGTAAGTGATGGTATGGTGTGAAACTAAGTAGTAACGGTTAGCCTTGCCAGAGGTCTATACTTTGAATTTGTTTAATAATATATATAATTTATGTTCAAGTAAAATTTACTGGAATGTTATTCCTTTCAACCATTGTCTGGTCACAATACCAACCATTGACTGGTTACAATATTTGTAGAAGTTTAGTATTGCAAATATGCGAGGACAATCCGACAGAGAATATATACATTTTCTTTACTGCACAAAATTACATACACATACATGTATGTGTATCTATCTCTGTCCATCTCACAAACCAAGGTTCTATAAACTGTAAATAAGAATTTGTATTAAATGTACATACACTTTACATCGTTTTATACGAATTTATATATGAAAGTAATATAAAATTATGTTGGCAAATTTGCATGAGAATACTGTATTGTAATGAATAAAGTATTAAAAAATACAATTGAAAGAGAAATGCTCGTAGTTTTTTTTTTATTAAAAGGAGTGAACCCTTTTTTCCTTTCTATTATTGTAGTTACTGATAGCCGGATTTGATCAAATGCAAACTCCACTTAGTCGCAGAACAATCTGAAGATTTGTGCCCAGATTGTTCAGGATCATGAGAAAATAAATCACTCGAGATTGGCATGTACATGCTGTTACTGTATTGATTTAAAGGCGGATGGTTCTATTCACAAACCTCACCTCATCCCGATTCCCCTCATCAAATTGGGAAGTTTTGTATCAGTGGAGAGTGGTAAGCCCATCATGTTTATCATTGACTAGTGTACTTCATGTTTTGTTTCCATTTTTAAAACCAAAAAGTGTCACACAGTATTCTATGGTGCCTTCATATCACCTGTTTGTGGCTTCCACGTCAAATAAGATTGAAATATCGCCACAAAATGTTAAAGGCTAGGAGGGGGAGTGGGATTCAATGTCATTCTACCAAGGTGGGATCAGCATGAAATCGGAACATCATCCTTTAAGTATTAGAAACAAGAACAAAGAAACAAATTAACAATTCCGTGATTTAGTGATATAATAGGCTTTTGTGTAGTTGGGCGAGGAGTGCGTCAAGGATGTCCACTGCCACCGGTGCTCTTCTCAATATATGTAGTGATGGTGGTGACCCGGGGGGGGGGGGCACTTCAATATGAAATGGATATAGGGGTAAGGGGCATTCGGTGAGAGCAAAATGTAACAAATATGGGGTCACTGGGTGAGAGCATGATTTGGCATTCGGGGAGAGCAAAATGTAAAAAATATGGGGTCTTTGGGTGCGAACATGACCTTTTTTTTTTAAATGAAACCTCGAACATCAAATTTCTAGTTCTAAATGGCTTCACATTTCTTTGTTTTTTTCAAAAATAAGTAACAAAATCAGTGATAAACTATGAAAATTGCTATTCAAATTGAAAAATAAGGACAAATAGGGGGTCTTCGGGTGACAGAGCATGTGTTCGTAAAAAAAAATATGGGGTCTTTGGGGGACAGCGACGCTGAAAAAGGGGGTCTTAACAGCGCTACATACGCGTCAAATCCAAAGTGGGAGTGCCCCCCCGGGGTGTGGTGATGAGAAAGACAATGGAAGAAGAAGAGGGTATACCTGTTGGAGAGGAGTTATTAAAGGATGTGTGATTGCAAAAGACCAAGCAAGTACAGTACCGGAGCAGGTCTACAAAGATTGATGGACAGTTTGAATGAAAATACTACGATACACGAATTCACATAAAGAAGACTAAAAGTGATGAAGATGACAAGAAAATAGAGCCATAATGTAAACATCATCATAGATGGCCAGAAGGCGGAGCAGGACAAGCAGTTCAAATACGTGGGTAATTTGCTTATAGAGGATGGACGGAAATAAGAGCAATAATTGTCATGGTTAATAAGGCATCCAATAAAAACAAAGTTCTGCTTACCAAAAGCTAGGCCATGAAGAAGAGAATGGCAAAGTCGGTAGTTAAGAAATGTGATGAGACAAGAAGCGTTTGAAATGTTGGTGTGGAGAATATTTAAAAAAGTAAACATGGTAAAGACAAAGACAAATGAGGAAGTGTTAAATGTTGTGGGAAACGAGAGATTAATAATAAGTAACATCGGGAGCAGAAAGAAGAATTGAACTGCACATATTGATGACTTATGAGAGATGTGATAGAAGCAAGGATGGAAGGGAATAGACCAAGAGATTGAAGAAAAATGGGATATGCTTCATGAACTAAAGGACATGTGGAGCTAAAACGAAGAGCTAAACTAGAGGAGAATGGCGTAGATGTGAGCCGCGGAATAAAAATCAACACAATGCACGCGCTCGAAATTGCTAAGCGTGGTCAAGTTTGCTTGCCCGCGATGGGCCCCTGCCGACTATCCCAAGTGGCAGTACAATGCGCGTTTTATTCAATTGTTAATTTGAAACGCATGGAGAGATGAGAATGAGGCGCCGATGTGTGGCCGTGGGAAACACCAAACATACAAGATATTGAGTTGAACCATTTTTACAAACAGCAACAAATCAGCAGGACTCAAATGACACTTTTGTTTCTCTCTCTCTCTTTTAAAAATCTTTATGAACAGAGTCATTATTATGTTTAAACCATTTTAATAAAATCTGAAAACATGCTTCTACGAATCTTTAAGGTGCTTTTTAAATTGTATGTACCATGCTGTCGTAAATGGTAGAAAGCAACTTGTTAATAGGCCTACCCATTTAAAAGTTGAAACAGTTCCAGAGCGCGGGTATTATGGTCTTTATTTGCATTAGCATGTGTAAGGCTTTTTAAACTTTAACCTGGACTTTATTTAAAATGGTTTTCCCCGTTATCACAACAAGTTGCTTTCTAGCATTGTTCCATTCGATGTGCTAAACCTTGAATCTCATCATTCATCCATACATTTCAATAATTGAATAGACCGCGCATTGTACCTGCACTTGGGATAGTCGACAGGAGCCCATCGAGGGCAAACAAGCTTGACCACGCTTAGCAATTTTGACCACGTGCATCGTTTTGATTTCCAGCTTTTGAAAATGCACCAACTTTCACATACAGGTATCAATTTTGGTCAATTTAGAGTGTTTGGTAGAAAACAGGTAGCAGGTTTTGGTGTAGGACAGGATACATATTACTGCGTACCTTCTTTATTTGAGGTGTTTAGCTCTGTGACTACACTCAAAAAAGTACTTTTAGATGGAATAGTATTGGATGGAATAACAGCACTTAAACATTTTAATGTTAAAATAATAATGTTAACTTCAAATGGCATGACGGTTAAACTGTGTCATCTTTGGAATGTACACACACATATATATAGCAATATATTATAATTGTGCAGGCCAGAAAGACTTATCTCAGTGTTTGACCAAAGATACTTGAGCTCGGGCCAGAAAGCCTTAACTCAGAGTTGAGGCTTTCTGTCCAACTGCAATTGGTTATATTGAGATGTGTCTAAGCAGAATTGTGCTATATATCTGTAATATAAAGTATATAAAGTTTGATTGGTTATAGCTTTATGATTGGAAGAATCTGTGGGTGCTGGTGATTATATTGGTACCAAAATCTCAAAATGGCCAAAAAGCGAGTTAAGGCTTTCTGATTCTGAACCCTTGATATCAAAGTTTCGGCGTTTAATATGTAATCATATGCACATGTGATGGGAATAACACACTCTTATTGGGAACCCATACCATTTCTCTTCTTTGTCAGCTTTATTTGTCTCAATATTTGAGTGCAAACATATATAGAAACAATATAGAAATTAAAACTAGAAACCAAAATAAATCTGATCATGGTTAGGTTGAACTGAAAACTGGAAAATAGTCCAATTGTCTGCTCTACAATTTGCCTGACACTCACTGACATCCCTGAATAATACAAGAAAATACGCATAACGTACAGGGGCTGGGTACCAGCAATTGAGAGTTAGTTGTCTTAAAAAAACTAAACAACCTTGTTTACCAGTGGTCTAGAACTTGTTGTCTATAGCATGCTTCGTTGCATAGGAAACATTACAAAATAGGTAATGGCCAATAGGGTACGTTGCGTGGTGGGAAGGGGGTGACCTTTTTGTAGTATTTCCCTCAAGTAAAGAACAAATTGACCACCTTTGAATTTTGACCCATGTGTGACCCTTCAATGCCAACTTTGAGGACTTTTGACCACTTTCAAGAAAGTACCCATGAAACAAAAGATTCGCGAGCAGCACTCCCGAATTAATCAAGAACTATTCTTAAACTTCTCTGGCTCCCTTATCTGTGTAGAGTTAGAAAAGTAAAAGTTTACCTTTTGAGTAGAATAAATTTGCCACCATCTCTGCATATCAGATGAACCAAATAAAATGAGCTCGTTCAAATTGACATATAATGAGTTATAGAGATTGTTGCCGTCGCCACCTACATATGAATGTTTTTTTTGCTAACGTTTTTCTGGTGGTGGCGCTATATTACAATTAATTACTTAATTTTTAAAAATTATTTGGAGAGCGCAATCCCCAATCGCATCACATTACAAAATATATAGGTCATGGTCAATAGGGTATGTTGCGTGGTGGGAAGGGGTGACCTTTTTGTAGTATTTCCCTAAGTAGAGTAAAAACTGACCACCTTTGAATTTTGACCCGTGTGTTACCCTTCAATGCCAACCCTTGAGGACTTTTGACCACTTTCAAGAAAGTACCCATAAAACAAAAGATTCGCGAGCAGCACTCTCGAATTAATTAACCAAGCACCATTCTCAAACTTCTCTGGCTCTCTTATCTGTGTAGAGTCAGAAAAGTAATAGGTTACTTTTTGAGTGCCACCATTGGCCCTTAACTAATTATGGCCTACGTTTGTACATAATATCACTGCATATCAGATGAACAAAATAAAAAAATTAGCTCTTTCAAGTCAACATAATGAATATTAGAGATTGTTGCCGTCGCCACCTATGAATGTTTTTCAAAGATTTAACTTTTTTTTCTGGTGGTGGCGCTATATTGCAATCAATTATTTAATTTTTGTAAATTATTTGAAGAGCGCAATCCCCAACCGCATGAAATTCAACAAAAGCGAATAATATAATACTAGGGATAGTCGGATTTAACCTTTGCTTTTCAACCTTTTTACTGGTGCAATTTCGACGAAAAATCCCATCTTATTCTGTCATGATATGGTTGATGATGATAGATTAAAATAATTTCTTCATAGAATTTCCAATCTAACAATGGTTATTATTCAAATAGCACTTTCACCCCTGATGAAGCACCATCTGAAGATCAAATTTGGCATTTAATCTTTAAAATATGCCTACACTTTATAACACTTTTAATGCAAAATAATTTATTGTTTTCCTTGGGCTTGAAGTGACAATAACAAAAAAGACAGTCATGTTCAATATTGAGCCCCATTTTTCCTCATCCAAGGCGAATCATTGAGAGTTATATCCTGACAGTCCTGGTGGAGGAGTGTTGCGACAGAGCAGAGAAAATAAAAGATATAATATTACACACTTCAGGAGATAGCTTTTAATCAAGATGTCTTGATTTCTGAATAAAATCAAAGCATTAATACGCATTATGTTGTAACTTGCAGTCAAGTTAGCTCAATCGTTATGGCGTTCGACTATGGGGCGAGAGGTTGCGGGTTCGAACCCTGGCGGTGCCTAATATGTTCTCGTGAAAATTGAGTTAGCTTGAAATTCCCCTGGAACTTGCTGCTAATTGTCTCGTTGTAACCCGTACGAAACTCGGGGAGATGATCCTGATTTGTGAAATGTCTAGGGTGTGCGCTTCTGGTAACAGCAAAGTCCCTGATTTGTTTTTAAATGGTTTATGGAATGATGTGGGGCCGTAGTGGTAAGCGACAACCTGTAAAGTGTGCTGAGGCTTGTGGATCAACGTCTAGGCGTTGTGCCTGAGTGTGCGTAGCGCACTATAAATCACTGCGCTTTTTTGTGTATAATCATCCTGATGGTCTATGCGAACTGTTAAATTTTGCAATTAAATTGAATGGGATGAATTGGTCTAGATGTTGAAAGGAGGTAGTGGATACTGAAGATGTGTTGTACACTTATTGTGTGTATTTTGTGTGCATATGTTGCCTTGCCAATATTCATGCTCTTCACTTGTCTTCGTTTTGTCTTGTCTGTACATCAAAGTCTTGTCCTTATCCTTGTCTTAGTGTCTTTGCACTATTATAATCTACATTTAATATTAAGTAATTAAATCATTTATATTTTGCTTGGGTGACCATTTATGTTTTGCACACTATGCTTATGTATTATGTGCTTTCATGTATCTGCATAAAACTGAAACTAATATGCCCAAATGTTTCGCCGCAGATTATGTATAATATCTGTGGGTTTCTGAATATGTCACATTTGGCGTGTGTCTATTAAATTGCACGAGTTATCTCTGTGCCAAACTAAGAAACCACCATGTTTGTAGTTGGTTAATACGTTTGGAACACCCTGTATAATTGGAGTGCACTATTTTTTTTAGTGTACTAGTGCATGCATTACGCATTCTTTCACATATATCTTAGGCAATTATTAATACAGCAGCTAATGCACTTTTGCACTTGACACATAATAAACAGCCAAAGAGTGGGATTTCCCAATTCTTTTAATATAGATGCATTACCTTATTTTGCCGAAGCGTGATTCGGATCAAAATAAATGAAATAACGATTTAACGTGTACTTTTCCTGTTCACCGGGGGACCCCAGCATACACGAATAATTGATTCCGCGGCCACTGAGATCCTGGACTGCGATAAGTCAGAATCATTTCGCTTAAAACAAGAGCGCAGCTACTCTCAACACTTATATTGTAAGTATCCCTAACAGCGCACCATTACACCTGAGTGGGGTGAAGCAAGCGAGATATAGTGCCTTGGTCAAGTACATACTACACATTGGCGTTGACGGGATTCGAACCCACAACCACGAATACGAGTAGAAACGTAAAAACCTTTACCGCTGCACCACTACACCGTGTCCTTATAATCAACGGATCACCAGGGAGTGGCAATAAATCTGAAGTACCCCATGATTGTACGTGAATCAGAATAGCTGTTGACAGTCGGACAGCTCTAAAGGTTAGTTGTTATTTTTTTTTTGCATCTGAATTTATTATTTTAGGATACTTTAAAATTAATCATTTTCGTACATGCATAATTTGGGTAAAGATTTAGTAATTTTGCTTACCATAATAATAATGTTGTGTTTATTTTTTGATTTGCATTGAATTACTTTAAAATCGTTGTATAGTTCCGTCTAAAACCGTTGTATATATATAGTTCCGTCATGGCCATGCATATAGAAAGCGGAAATCTAACAAATCTGTTTTTTTTTTTTTTCAAAGCTTGACATAAACGTACTAAATTGCATTGCTGCGGTACCCATTGTTCCATCAACATTTAGGTTGCGAATTTATATTTACTCATTTAATATTTCAGTTGTAATATAAACTTACATATTTATATTATTTATTTTGTTTTTTCGTTACTTCTACCAAGACTTTGCTTCTTCAAAGTCGAGTTAATTTGTGACCTTTTGTGGCTCAGTGTGTTGATAATCTTCGAGTTTCGAGTTTCAAATTTTGAGTTTCGAGGTTTTCTGGTGTACATGGTTAGTGTTAACGTACATAACTCATTAACAACAATAAATCAAGCAATGTAAATGTAAATGTAATGTAAATCGTTTTTTGGCTGCTTCAACCAACAATAACTAGTCTACCCTTTAGCTGGGTAGTTCCTGAACGATCACCATCTTTATTTTTTGTTGTTAATACACAACACTGGGCGAAGATGTCCTTATCAAATTATTGTTAAAAGTTAAGAACTAAGAACTTACATTGATTGGTTTATTCTGTACTTACAAGCATTAGGTTATTCGTCATCCCCCCACTTTTACATTATAATGCATTTCATCATCTACAAAAAGAATGATCGACCCCATTGTGGTCAGGGGTATTTACTTAAGTATAAGTTTCAGCGGCACGGTAGGTTTCCAAAGCAGGTGCACATTATTACCCATTCGGATAATTCTGGAAACAAACAAACAAACAAACAAACAAACAAACAAAAAAAGCAAACAATAGTGGTGTAGTAAAAATATATACTTCATTTCAAATTAAAAGGTTGCTAATTATCCAATGACAGGTAAAGTAGGATTTTCACCCGTACATTCATATTCAAAGTAAATTAGACTTGCCATGGACCCCAGTAGTGGACAAGATGGCAAGAACAGCCAGCCAAAGTCTCGGTCTCCTTCGTTGTGCGACCCATACCTTGTTGCTTCTCAGAGAGCAACGATATACAAGAGTAACAAGACCATGATTCCACCCAAGATGGAATATGCCAGCACTGCATGGATGGGTGCTCCACCCACTTCTCTAAACTTGATGCTATACAGAGAAGAGCGGTACGCATCATTGGCATCTCAGAAGCAGATGGAAAGAACCATCAAATACAGCACCTGAGATATAGAAGAGCAGCGGTAGCCATCACTCTATTTCATCGGATGTTCTATGGCGAAGCTCCAGAACTCCTTCAACATCTGTTACCAGATCGTATGATTATTAATCCTCGTCTGCGGCGCTCTCAGATCCCACGACCAAGCTGTCACAATCTCAAGATCCAACCTGGACAGCCACCATAGATCTTTCCTTCCATCCTCAGCTCACCTTTAGAATGCTCTACCTGGATCAATTACCTCTAACCAGAATCGGCTGAGCTTCAAACGGGAGGTTAACAACTATCTTGGCGCCAACCCATCAGCGCTATCTTACCGATAGCAGCTGTTAATGCCTTGTATAGTTCAGACATAAAAAACAAAGAACTTTGACATTTAAATATATTGCCAATGAAATAGTTCTACCATTCATTCCACGCGTTTGAATAATTTGAATAAACTCTAAAAACAACCTTTGTTAACAAAGAAGGCAATTTGAAGAAATTTATAGCTCTCTATGTAAGGCCAAAAAAAATGTTGTGTTGCCCTCAATTAAAAAAAAATGATAATGACGATTTTTACAGGTATGTTAAAACTAATATTTTATTAAGACTAGTCTTAGATTGAGTATCTGCCAAGTATCCAGTAGTCAAAATTGACAAATGTCCCTAATGGAAGAAGCATTATTTAATTTTGTGCGGACTTTTAAAAAAAAATCAAAAAAAAAATCCGACTGACCTACCCCAATTGTTCCCACTTGAGGGCACCATAAGAATTTTTTGGTCTTGGTGAATTGAAAAAAACTACACACACAATACAATAGGTTTATTCCTCGCGCCGGGAGGCGCGAGGTATTAGTGTTTACTTCTGAATCGAACGTGAGGACATGGGGAAAGCCTGAATATAGTAAATTATAATTACCTTCATTTATATATTTATGATACTTTTATTAAAACAAATATTCAAGCGATGATAGTGTGTAATATAAAAAACATAAAATTTCACTATTTTCAGAGAAAATAGTGTTTTTAGAAACAACGATAATTTGTTTTCTGCATAGAGGTTGATTTATTAATTGAATTGAGCATGCGTGTTGAGAAATTCGTTCGTTTGGGGCACTGATCTGACGCTTTGATAAAATTCCCTTTAAAAGGAAAGACCGGCGGGAAAGCTTAAAAGCAATAAATATATAGTAACTCGGGGAAAATGATATCTGACTCTTGGGGAGTATGAAACCGCAAAGGTCATGTGAGGTCAAAGGTCAGGTCAAATTTCTTGGGGAGTATAAAACCGCAAAGGTCATGTGAGGTCAAAGGTCAGGTCAAATTTAAAGTTGCTGCGATCAGGCTGTAACTTTGGGAAAATGATCCGGTCGTAAGGAACAAAAAGGTCAGTGGCCGCATATCTGTAGGATCATTGGTTAATGAGATATATTCACTTTTTGTACTTAGTGCACCTAACCCTGTATCTTTTAAACCAAATATCCTAAAGGTTAAAGACCACTAATAGGCCTGGGCGATACATTGAAATACGACGAGGAACTATTTGTTTTCATGGCATTCGAAAAGACTGCATTAAAATCGCTGAAATTGATCAAGTTATATAGCCAACAAAGTACTTTTTTAGAGTTTGATGCTTCAAAATGGTACATTTTCTCTCATTATATGACATTTTTGTTGTAATAGTACCAAAATTCATACGCACGGTTTCGGTTTTAGTAAACATTCGCCCTATCATATTGTAACTATCT